>NC_081182.1:205930998-206212612 GCF_029867415.1 Vicia villosa
TTCAAGTTTCTTTATCCTTAAGTGTATGTCATAATTATAGTATTGTCTCTCTTTATGTATAGTACATGAATTATGAATAATAAAAATTGACATATTGATAACAATAATAATCATCATTAAAATTTTCCATAATTTATTACATGTTTTGATCAGAAAATACTTATTGAAGTATCCAAACTTAGATACAAATGATGCTTAATCAAACTAAAAAGTGTTCAAATAATATATCATTAGTACTATTAGTATCTTAGCATTTCACTCACCTATTTTTTTAAATAGATAAATCAATTCTTAAGAGAGAATAAATTCTAATTAAAAATATTTATTAGATAATATATCCTCTTCAGTCTCCTTTGTTATGTAATGTATACAATAATTTTGAAGCATCAAATCATCATGACTCATGAAACTAATGTTCATTGAGATAAACAAAAATGTAAGGTAATGCGGGATGCATAATACACTCACATTTTTTCCATATAAAATGTCTTAATTTATTACCCAATCTTTTGGTTTGTTGTATGGAAAATAGATATATTTTTCATTATTTTAAAAAAAGCTAAATAAAATCAATAAATAATTTGATATAAAAACTAAATAGTAAAGTGTATATACTAAGCAAGGTGAAACTAATATGCCCATAAAATCAATATCTTGAGCATATTGAATTTAGAATTAAGGAAAAATTTGAATTGATTTTTTTTTCATTTTTTAGTTATAAAAATGATGTTATGCTTTCATTTTGTTTATATTTTTACTAAGAAAAAAAGAGTGCAATAAAAGTAAAACAAGAAAAATAGTACAAGATTAATTAAATCTATGCTCAAGCAGAAAAAGTACATGTTTTGTGTGGCTTTACATTTGACGTGGATTTAGTTTTGGAGACGCTATTATATGCAGCTATTTCTTGGATAGAATATTTTTAAATCTAAAATGCCACTGCAGATGCACGTTAAATATAACCAACACCATAGCAAACATATAATTAGCACGTTTCTATTCAGGAGGTTTTGAGGTATTATATGAGAAATGGAGTATAGCACTCATAGTTTTCAGTATTTTCAGTTTGAATCCTCTTTTAGTAAGTTATACTAATAGTTAGATTAGTGAATGCATACGCAATTAATATACAATAGGTGGAATATATAAAGTATAATTTTATAAATAATAACTTCCTATTGAACGTTCAGCTATTGATTTATTTGGAAAATTTAATTTTCATGTTTGAAAAATTGAATTGGAATAGATTGAACAAGAAGAAGATCCTATTTCAAGTTTAAATGATTTTTTTTTAGTTAAAAAATTGATTTTTTTTTAATTTAAATTTTGAAAAACAATGTTTGTTATACAATCTTTAAAATTTGAATTTGAAACTTAAATCTTATAGAAATATAGAGGTGGTCTATAAAAGGGATTCTAATTCACATTTTTATTCATCTAAAGTAGATGCTTAAACTAGAATATGAGTAAAAAAATTTAAAGACTAAAATAGCCATAAAATGTCAAAATTTGACTAAATCTAAATTTATTTGTCCATATGGATCATTTGATTCAAGAAGCATAACACTGATATCTATCTTCATCCATTTAAATCTTCCTTTAATTGATAAGATTTGCAGCTCGAGTATGTTACTCAATCATGATTGAGTTTAAAAAATTATTCATTTTGAATATTAAACATACTTGTATCGTTACATCAAGTAGCGTAAATCTGACACTACTACATGAAATAACATAAGATAAATAAAATGTGCATTCAATAACAACATGTCCAGATGCAGCATAAAGTAAATACACACTGAAACTATTACATGCATTTTTACTTTAAAAAAACATAGCCACGGCCCTACACGACTTTGTAATCCCATTTTATTTTTCTTCTAATGCAATTTTTCATTGATTCCTTAAACATTAATTGTTATCATCAAACTTAACTTAGATCCCTTTTTTATGTGTCCTTTTTCATATCTTCTAAAACAAAATTGAATGAAACTTAAATTTAATATGGTGACAAAATATAGTGTTAATGATAGGGCCCCACATATTTATAACATTTAGTATGATGATGCACCATAAATAAGGGTCTTGTAAGAACATTTTCTCCCATCTTTTAAATTTTTTATGTATTGTCGTGTTTTCTATTTACTTACTTACAATAATGGATTTCAAATCTTTTATTTTTCTCATACTACTGTCTGGCGTGGTTCTCATATCTGTAGTTGTGGCTGATGAACCAGATCCTGATCCACCAAGTATGTACCTTGGAATCAACATCGTTTTATTTGTTCATCAACTTTGTTTATGATTTTTGTGAATTAAATGTGTGAATGATACTGATAAAAGATTTTAGAAAAAACATTCATATGATAAATTTTTATAACCACTCTCCAAATGAATATATTACGTGTATGATTAAACTCTGTTGTTACAATAACTTAATTAAGTAACTTGTTGATGAAGGTCCAAAGAAAAACGTCAATGAAGACCTTAAGGGATGTTTAAATCGTGAAAAAGGTAAAAAAGTTAAAATGTTTTATATCAATGGGATTGATAAATAATGTGAATTTTTGTTAATTAAGTCAATTGTGTAAACCTTTTCAAATTCAGGTGGGAGGAAGATGATTTTGGTTCCACTTCATGATGAAAACTGCAAGGAAAACATAGGCGCAGAATATGGTGATAACATATTTGGTGAAATTGGCGACGGTGGCGTTCAAGGAAGAGATAATATAGATGGTATAGGGAAAGGTGGACGTGTTAATGATGGAATAGATCATGGTGGTGGAAAAAGTGGTAGCGGAGGAGATTATGGAGATGGAACTGGAGTAGGAGATGGAGAAAGTGTTGGAAGCAGAGATTACAGTAATGGAAGAAGTGGAGAAAACGTCAATACAAGTGGCGGAGGTGGTGGAAGCGAAGGAGGAGGCGGAGGATATTAGTGCAATGGTAAATGAGACTTCTATGATTTATGACAAATATAAAAAGAGAATATACGCTCTCTTCAAGTTTCTTTATCCTTAAGTGTATGTCATAATTATAGTATTGTCTCTCTTTATGTATAGTACATGAATTATGAATAATAAAAATTGACATATTGATAACAATAATAATCATCATTAAAATTTTCCATAATTTATTACATGTTTTGATCAGAAAATACTTATTGAAGTATCCAAACTTAGATACAAATGATGCTTAATCAAACTAAAAAGTGTTCAAATAATATATCATTAGTACTATTAGTATCTTAGCATTTCACTCACCTATTTTTTTAAATAGATCAATCAATTCTTAAGAGAGAATAAATTCTAATTAAAAATATTTATTAGATAATATATCCTCTTCAGTCTCCTTTGTTATGTAATGTATACAATAATTTTGAAGCATCAAATCATCATGACTCATGAAACTAATGTTCATTGAGATAAACAAAAATGTAAGGTAATGCGGGATGCATAATACACTCACATTTTTTCCATATAAAATGTCTTAATTTATTACCCAATCTTTTGGTTTGTTGTATGGAAAATAGATATATTTTTCATTATTTTAAAAAAAGCTAAATAAACTCAATAAATAATTTGATATAAAAACTAAATAGTAAAGTGTATATACTAAGCAAGGTGAAACTAATATGCCCATAAAATCAATATCTTGAGCATATTGAATTTAGAATTAAGGAAAAATTTGAATTGATTTTTTTTTTTCATTTTTTAGTTATAAAAATGATGTTATGCTTTCATTTTGTTTATATTTTTACTAAGAAAAAAAGAGTGCAATAAAAGTAAAACAAGAAAAATAGTACAAGATTAATTAAATCTATGCTCAAGCAGAAAAAGTACATGTTTTGTGTGGCTTTACATTTGACGTGGATTTAGTTTTGGAGACGCTATTATATGCAGCTATTTCTTGGATAGAATATTTTTAAATCTAAAATGCCACTGCAGATGCACGTTAAATATAACCAACACCATAGCAAACATATAATTAGCACGTTTCTATTCAGGAGGTTTTGAGGTATTATATGAGAAATGGAGTATAGCACTCATAGTTTTCAGTATTTTCAGTTTGAATCCTCTTTTAGTAAGTTATACTAATAGTTAGATTAGTGAATGCATACGCAATTAATATACAATAGGTGGAATATATAAAGTATAATTTTATAAATAATAACTTCCTATTGAATGTTCAGCTATTGATTTATTTGGAAAATTTAATTTTCATGTTTGAAAAATTGAATTGGAATAGATTGAACAAGAAGAAGATCCTATTTCAAGTTTAAATGATTTTTTTTTAGTTAAAAAATTGATTTTTTTTTAATTTAAATTTTGAAAAACAATGTTTGTTATACAATCTTTAAAATTTGAATTTGAAACTTAAATCTTATAGAAATATAGAGGTGGTCTATAAAAGGGATTCTAATTCACATTTTTATTCATCTAAAGTAGATGCTTAAACTAGAATATGAGTAAAAAAATTTAAAGACTAAAATAGCCATAAAATGTCAAAATTTGACTAAATCTAAATTTATTTGTCCATATGGATCATTTGATTCAAGAAGCATAACACTGATATCTATCTTCATCCATTTAAATCTTCCTTTAATTGATAAGATTTGCAGCTCGAGTATGTTACTCAATCATGATTGAGTTTAAAAAATTATTCATTTTGAATATTAAACATACTTGTATCGTTACATCAAGTAGCGTAAATCTGACACTACTACATGAAATAACATAAGATAAATAAAATGTGCATTCAATAACAACATGTCCAGATGCAGCATAAAGTAAATACACACTGAAACTATTACATGCATTTTTACTTTAAAAAAACATAGCCACGGCCCTACACGACTTTGTAATCCCATTTTATTTTTCTTCTAATGCAATTTTTCATTGATTCCTTAAACATTAATTGTTATCATCAAACTTAACTTAGATCCCTTTTTTATGTGTCCTTTTTCATATCTTCTAAAACAAAATTGAATGAAACTTAAATTTAATATGGTGACAAAATATAGTGTTAATGATAGGGCCCCACATATTTATAACATTTAGTATGATGATGCACCATAAATAAGGGTCTTGTAAGAACATTTTCTCCCATCTTTTAAATTTTTTATGTATTGTCGTGTTTTCTATTTACTTACTTACAATAATGGATTTCAAATCTTTTATTTTTCTCATACTACTGTCTGGCGTGGTTCTCATATCTGTAGTTGTGGCTGATGAACCAGATCCTGATCCACCAAGTATGTACCTTGGAATCAACATCGTTTTATTTGTTCATCAACTTTGTTTATGATTTTTGTGAATTAAATGTGTGAATGATACTGATAAAAGATTTTAGAAAAAACATTCATATGATAAATTTTTATAACCACTCTCCAAATGAATATATTACGTGTATGATTAAACTCTGTTGTTACAATAACTTAATTAAGTAACTTGTTGATGAAGGTCCAAAGAAAAACGTCAATGAAGACCTTAAGGGATGTTTAAATCGTGAAAAAGGTAAAAAAGTTAAAATGTTTTATATCAATGGGATTGATAAATAATGTGAATTTTTGTTAATTAAGTCAATTGTGTAAACCTTTTCAAATTCAGGTGGGAGGAAGATGATTTTGGTTCCACTTCATGATGAAAACTGCAAGGAAAACATAGGCGCAGAATATGGTGATAACATATTTGGTGAAATTGGCGACGGTGGCGTTCAAGGAAGAGATAATATAGATGGTATAGGGAAAGGTGGACGTGTTAATGATGGAATAGATCATGGTGGTGGAAAAAGTGGTAGCGGAGGAGATTATGGAGATGGAACTGGAGTAGGAGATGGAGAAAGTGTTGGAAGCAGAGATTACAGTAATGGAAGAAGTGGAGAAAACGTCAATACAAGTGGCGGAGGTGGTGGAAGCGAAGGAGGAGGCGGAGGATATTAGTGCAATGGTAAATGAGACTTCTATGATTTATGACAAATATAAAAAGAGAATATACGCTCTCTTCAAGTTTCTTTATCCTTAAGTGTATGTCATAATTATAGTATTGTCTCTCTTTATGTATAGTACATGAATTATGAATAATAAAAATTGACATATTGATAACAATAATAATCATCATTAAAATTTTCCATAATTTATTACATGTTTTGATCAGAAAATACTTATTGAAGTATCCAAACTTAGATACAAATGATGCTTAATCAAACTAAAAAGTGTTCAAATAATATATCATTAGTACTATTAGTATCTTAGCATTTCACTCACCTATTTTTTTAAATAGATCAATCAATTCTTAAGAGAGAATAAATTCTAATTAAAAATATTTATTAGATAATATATCCTCTTCAGTCTCCTTTGTTATGTAATGTATACAATAATTTTGAAGCATCAAATCATCATGACTCATGAAACTAATGTTCATTGAGATAAACAAAAATGTAAGGTAATGCGGGATGCATAATACACTCACATTTTTTCCATATAAAATGTCTTAATTTATTACCCAATCTTTTGGTTTGTTGTATGGAAAATAGATATATTTTTCATTATTTTAAAAAAAGCTAAATAAACTCAATAAATAATTTGATATAAAAATTAAATAGTAAAGTGTATATACTAAGCAAGGTGAAACTAATATGCCCATAAAATCAATATCTTGAGCATATTGAATTTAGAATTAAGGAAAAATTTGAATTGATATTTTTTTTTTCATTTTTTAGTTATAAAAATGATGTTATGCTTTCATTTTGTTTATATTTTTACTAAGAAAAAAAGAGTGCAATAAAAGTAAAACAAGAAAAATAGTACAAGATTAATTAAATCTATGCTCAAGCAGAAAAAGTACATGTTTTGTGTGGCTTTACATTTGACGTGGATTTAGTTTTGGAGACGCTATTATATGCAGCTATTTCTTGGATAGAATATTTTTAAATCTAAAATGCCACTGCAGATGCACGTTAAATATAACCAACACCATAGCAAACATATAATTAGCACGTTTCTATTCAGGAGGTTTTGAGGTATTATATGAGAAATGGAGTATAGCACTCATAGTTTTCAGTATTTTCAGTTTGAATCCTCTTTTAGTAAGTTATACTAATAGTTAGATTAGTGAATGCATACGCAATTAATATACAATAGGTGGAATATATAAAGTATAATTTTATAAATAATAACTTCCTATTGAATGTTCAGCTATTGATTTATTTGGAAAATTTAATTTTCATGTTTGAAAAATTGAATTGGAATAGATTGAACAAGAAGAAGATCCTATTTCAAGTTTAAATGATTTTTTTTTAGTTAAAAAATTGATTTTTTTTTAATTTAAATTTTGAAAAACAATGTTTGTTATACAATCTTTAAAATTTGAATTTGAAACTTAAATCTTATAGAAATATAGAGGTGGTCTATAAAAGGGATTCTAATTCACATTTTTATTCATCTAAAGTAGATGCTTAAACTAGAATATGAGTAAAAAAATTTAAAGACTAAAATAGCCATAAAATGTCAAAATTTGACTAAATCTAAATTTATTTGTCCATATGGATCATTTGATTCAAGAAGCATAACACTGATATCTATCTTCATCCATTTAAATCTTCCTTTAATTGATAAGATTTGCAGCTCGAGTATGTTACTCAATCATGATTGAGTTTAAAAAATTATTCATTTTGAATATTAAACATACTTGTATCGTTACATCAAGTAGCGTAAATCTGACACTACTACATGAAATAACATAAGATAAATAAAATGTGCATTCAATAACAACATGTCCAGATGCAGCATAAAGTAAATACACACTGAAACTATTACATGCATTTTTACTTTAAAAAAACATAGCCACGGCCCTACACGACTTTGTAATCCCATTTTATTTTTCTTCTAATGCAATTTTTCATTGATTCCTTAAACATTAATTGTTATCATCAAACTTAACTTAGATCCCTTTTTTATGTGTCCTTTTTCATATCTTCTAAAACAAAATTGAATGAAACTTAAATTTAATATGGTGACAAAATATAGTGTTAATGATAGGGCCCCACATATTTATAACATTTAGTATGATGATGCACCATAAATAAGGGTCTTGTAAGAACATTTTCTCCCATCTTTTAAATTTTTTATGTATTGTCGTGTTTTCTATTTACTTACTTACAATGATGGATTTCAAATCTTTTATTTTTCTCATACTACTGTCTGGCGTGGTTCTCATATCTGTAGTTGTGGCTGATGAACCAGATCCTGATCCACCAAGTATGTACCTTGGAATCAACATCATTTTATTTGTTCATCAACTTTGTTTATGATTTTTGTGAATTAAATGTGTGAATGATACTGATAAAAGATTTTAGAAAAAACATTCATATGATAAATTTTTATAACCACTCTCCAAATGAATATATTACGTGTATGATTAAACTCTGTTGTTACAATAACTTAATTAAGTAACTTGTTGATGAAGGTCCAAAGAAAAACGTCAATGAAGACCTTAAGGGATGTTTCAATCGTGAAAAAGGTAAAAAAGTTAAAATGTTTTATATCAATGGGATTGATAAATAATGTGAATTTTTGTTAATTAAGTCAATTGTGTAAACCTTTTCAAATTCAGGTGGGAGGAAGATGATTTTGGTTCCACTTCATGATGAAAACTGCAAGGAAAACATAGGCGCAGAATATGGTGATAACATATTTGGTGAAATTGGCGACGGTGGCGTTCAAGGAAGAGATAATATAGATGGTATAGGGAAAGGTGGACGTGTTAATGATGGAATAGATCATGGTGGTGGAAAAAGTGGTAGCGGAGGAGATTATGGAGATGGAACTGGAGTAGGAGATGGAGAAAGTGTTGGAAGCAGAGATTACAGTAATGGAAGAAGTGGAGAAAACGTCAATACAAGTGGCGGAGGTGGTGGAAGCGAAGGAGGAGGCGGAGGATATTAGTGCAATGGTAAATGAGACTTCTATGATTTATGACAAATATAAAAAGAGAATATACGCTCTCTTCAAGTTTCTTTATCCTTAAGTGTATGTCATAATTATAGTATTGTCTCTCTTTATGTATAGTACATGAATTATGAATAATAAAAATTGACATATTGATAACAATAATAATCATCATTAAAATTTTCCATAATTTATTACATGTTTTGATCAGAAAATACTTATTGAAGTATCCAAACTTAGATACAAATGATGCTTAATCAAACTAAAAAGTGTTCAAATAATATATCATTAGTACTATTAGTATCTTAGCATTTCACTCACCTATTTTTTTAAATAGATCAATCAATTCTTAAGAGAGAATAAATTCTAATTAAAAATATTTATTAGATAATATATCCTCTTCAGTCTCCTTTGTTATGTAATGTATACAATAATTTTGAAGCATCAAATCATCATGACTCATGAAACTAATGTTCATTGAGATAAACAAAAATGTAAGGTAATGCGGGATGCATAATACACTCACATTTTTTCCATATAAAATGTCTTAATTTATTACCCAATCTTTTGGTTTGTTGTATGGAAAATAGATCTATTTTTCATTATTTTAAAAAAAGCTAAATAAACTCAATAAATAATTTGATATAAAAATTAAATAGTAAAGTATATATACTAAGCAAGGTGAAACTAATATGCCCATAAAATCAATATCTTGAGCATATTGAATTTAGAATTAAGGAAAAATTTGAATTGATATTTTTTTTTTCATTTTTTAGTTATAAAAATGATGTTATGCTTTCATTTTGTTTATATTTTTACTAAGAAAAAAAGAGTGCAATAAAAGTAAAACAAGAAAAATAGTACAAGATTAAATAAATCTATGCTCAAGCAGAAAAAGTACATGTTTTGTGTGGCTTTACATTTGACGTGGATTTAGTTTTGGAGACGCTATTATATGCAGCTATTTCTTGGATAGCATATTTTTAAATCTAAAATGCCACTGCAGATGCACGTTAAATATAACCAACACCATAGCAAACATATAATTAGCACGTTTCTATTCAGGAGGTTTTGAGGTATTATATGAGAAATGGAGTATAGCACTCATAGTTTTCAGTATTTTCAGTTTGAATCCTCTTTTAGTAAGTTATACTAATAGTTAGATTAGTGAATGCATACGCAATTAATATACAATAGGTGGAATATATAAAGTATAATTTTATAAATAATAACTTCCTATTGAATGTTCAGCTATTGATTTATTTGGAAAATTTAATTTTCATGTTTGAAAAATTGAATTGGAATAGATTGTACAAGAAGAAGATCCTATTTCAAGTTTAAATGATTTTTTTTTAGTTAAAAAATTGATTTTTTTTTAATTTAAATTTTGAAAAACAATGTTTGTTATACAATCTTTAAAATTTGAATTTGAAACTTAAATCTTATAGAAATATAGAGGTGGTCTATAAAAGGGATTCTAATTCACATTTTTATTCATCTAAAGTAGATGCTTAAACTAGAATATGAGTAAAAAAATTTAAAGACTAAAATAGCCATAAAATGTCAAAATTTGACTAAATCTAAATTTATTTGTCCATATGGATCATTTGATTCAAGAAGCATAACACTGATATCTATCTTCATCCATTTAAATCTTCCTTTAATTGATAAGATTTGCAGCTCGAGTATGTTACTCAATCATGATTGAGTTTAAAAAATTATTCATTTTGAATATTAAACATACTTGTATCGTTACATCAAGTAGCGTAAATCTGACACTACTACATGAAATAACATAAGATAAATAAAATGTGCATTCAATAACAACATGTCCAGATACAGCATAAAGTAAATACACACTGAAACTATTACATGCATTTTTACTTTAAAAAAACATAGCCACGGCCCTACACGACTTTGTAATCCCATTTTATTTTTCTTCTAATGCAATTTTTCATTGATTCCTTAAACATTAATTGTTATCATCAAACTTAACTTAGATCCCTTTTTTATGTGTCCTTTTTCATATCTTCTAAAACAAAATTGAATGAAACTTAAATTTAATATGGTGACAAAATATAGTGTTAATGATAGGGCCCCACATATTTATAACATTTAGTATGATGATGCACCATAAATAAGGGTCTTGTAAGAACATTTTCTCCCATCTTTTAAATTTTTTATGTATTGTCGTGTTTTCTATTTACTTACTTACAATGATGGATTTCAAATCTTTTATTTTTCTCATACTACTGTCTGGCGTGGTTCTCATATCTGTAGTTGTGGCTGATGAACCAGATCCTGATCCACCAAGTATGTACCTTGGAATCAACATCATTTTATTTGTTCATCAACTTTGTTTATGATTTTTGTGAATTAAATGTGTGAATGATACTGATAAAAGATTTTAGAAAAAACATTCATATGATAAATTTTTATAACCACTCTCCAAATGAATATATTACGTGTATGATTAAACTCTGTTGTTACAATAACTTAATTAAGTAACTTGTTGATGAAGGTCCAAAGAAAAACGTCAATGAAGACCTTAAGGGATGTTTCAATCGTGAAAAAGGTAAAAAAGTTAAAATGTTTTATATCAATGGGATTGATAAATAATGTGAATTTTTGTTAATTAAGTCAATTGTGTAAACCTTTTCAAATTCAGGTGGGAGGAAGATGATTTTGGTTCCACTTCATGATGAAAACTGCAAGGAAAACATAGGCGCAGAATATGGTGATAACATATTTGGTGAAATTGGCGACGGTGGCGTTCAAGGAAGAGATAATATAGATGGTATAGGGAAAGGTGGACGTGTTAATGATGGAATAGATCATGGTGGTGGAAAAAGTGGTAGCGGAGGAGATTATGGAGATGGAACTGGAGTAGGAGATGGAGAAAGTGTTGGAAGCAGAGATTACAGTAATGGAAGAAGTGGAGAAAACGTCAATACAAGTGGCGGAGGTGGTGGAAGCGAAGGAGGAGGCGGAGGATATTAGTGCAATGGTAAATGAGACTTCTATGATTTATGACAAATATAAAAAGAGAATATACGCTCTCTTCAAGTTTCTTTATCCTTAAGTGTATGTCATAATTATAGTATTGTCTCTCTTTATGTATAGTACATGAATTATGAATAATAAAAATTGACATATTGATAACAATAATAATCATCATTAAAATTTTCCATAATTTATTACATGTTTTGATCAGAAAATACTTATTGAAGTATCCAAACTTAGATACAAATGATGCTTAATCAAACTAAAAAGTGTTCAAATAATATATCATTAGTACTATTAGTATCTTAGCATTTCACTCACCTATTTTTTTAAATAGATCAATCAATTCTTAAGAGAGAATAAATTCTAATTAAAAATATTTATTAGATAATATATCCTCTTCAGTCTCCTTTATTATGTAATGTATACAATAATTTTGAAGCATCAAATCATCATGACTCATGAAACTAATGTTCATTGAGATAAACAAAAATGTAAGGTAATGCGGGATGCATAATACACTCACATTTTTTCCATATAAAATGTCTTAATTTATTACCCAATCTTTTGGTTTGTTGTATGGAAAATAGATCTATTTTTCATTATTTTAAAAAAAGCTAAATAAACTCAATAAATAATTTGATATAAAAATTAAATAGTAAAGTATATATACTAAGCAAGGTGAAACTAATATGCCCATAAAATCAATATCTTGAGCATATTGAATTTAGAATTAAGGAAAAATTTGAATTGATATTTTTTTTTTCATTTTTTAGTTATAAAAATGATGTTATGCTTTCATTTTGTTTATATTTTTACTAAGAAAAAAAGAGTGCAATAAAAGTAAAACAAGAAAAATAGTACAAGATTAAATAAATCTATGCTCAAGCAGAAAAAGTACATGTTTTGTGTGGCTTTACATTTGACGTGGATTTAGTTTTGGAGACGCTATTATATGCAGCTATTTCTTGGATAGCATATTTTTAAATCTAAAATGCCACTGCAGATGCACGTTAAATATAACCAACACCATAGCAAACATATAATTAGCACGTTTCTATTCAGGAGGTTTTGAGGTATTATATGAGAAATGGAGTATAGCACTCATAGTTTTCAGTATTTTCAGTTTGAATCCTCTTTTAGTAAGTTATACTAATAGTTAGATTAGTGAATGCATACGCAATTAATATACAATAGGTGGAATATATAAAGTATAATTTTATAAATAATAACTTTCCTATTGAATGTTCAGCTATTGATTTATTTGGAAAATTTAATTTTCATGTTTGAAAAATTGAATTGGAATACATTGTACAAGAAGAAGATCCTATTTCAAGTTTAAATGATTTTTTTTTAGTTAAAAAATTGATTTTTTTTTAATTTAAATTTTGAAAAACAATGTTTGTTATACAATCTTTAAAATTTGAATTTGAAACTTAAATCTTATAGAAATATAGAGGTGGTCTATAAAAGGGATTCTAATTCACATTTTTATTCATCTAAAGTAGATGCTTAAACTAGAATATGAGTAAAAAAATTTAAAGACTAAAATAGCCATAAAATGTCAAAATTTGACTAAATCTAAATTTATTTGTCCATATGGATCATTTGATTCAAGAAGCATAACACTGATATCTATCTTCATCCATTTAAATCTTCCTTTAATTGATAAGATTTGCAGCTCGAGTATGTTACTCAATCATGATTGAGTTTAAAAAATTATTCATTTTGAATATTAAACATACTTGTATCGTTACATCAAGTAGCGTAAATCTGACACTACTACATGAAATAACATAAGATAAATAAAATGTGCATTCAATAACAACATGTCCAGATACAGCATAAAGTAAATACACACTGAAACTATTACATGCATTTTTACTTTAAAAAAACATAGCCACGGCCCTACACGACTTTGTAATCCCATTTTATTTTTCTTCTAATGCAATTTTTCATTGATTCCTTAAACATTAATTGTTATCATCAAACTTAACTTAGATCCCTTTTTTATGTGTCCTTTTTCATATCTTCTAAAACAAAATTGAATGAAACTTAAATTTAATATGGTGACAAAATATAGTGTTAATGATAGGGCCCCACATATTTATAACATTTAGTATGATGATGCACCATAAATAAGGGTCTTGTAAGAACATTTTCTCCCATCTTTTAAATTTTTTATGTATTGTCGTGTTTTCTATTTACTTACTTACAATGATGGATTTCAAATCTTTTATTTTTCTCATACTACTGTCTGGCGTGGTTCTCATATCTGTAGTTGTGGCTGATGAACCAGATCCTGATCCACCAAGTATGTACCTTGGAATCAACATCATTTTATTTGTTCATCAACTTTGTTTATGATTTTTGTGAATTAAATGTGTGAATGATACTGATAAAAGATTTTAGAAAAAACATTCATATGATAAATTTTTATAACCACTCTCCAAATGAATATATTACGTGTATGATTAAACTCTGTTGTTACAATAACTTAATTAAGTAACTTGTTGATGAAGGTCCAAAGAAAAACGTCAATGAAGACCTTAAGGGATGTTTCAATCGTGAAAAAGGTAAAAAAGTTAAAATGTTTTATATCAATGGGATTGATAAATAATGTGAATTTTTGTTAATTAAGTCAATTGTGTAAACCTTTTCAAATTCAGGTGGGAGGAAGATGATTTTGGTTCCACTTCATGATGAAAACTGCAAGGAAAACATAGGCGCAGAATATGGTGATAACATATTTGGTGAAATTGGCGACGGTGGCGTTCAAGGAAGAGATAATATAGATGGTATAGGGAAAGGTGGACGTGTTAATGATGGAATAGATCATGGTGGTGGAAAAAGTGGTAGCGGAGGAGATTATGGAGATGGAACTGGAGTAGGAGATGGAGAAAGTGTTGGAAGCAGAGATTACAGTAATGGAAGAAGTGGAGAAAACGTCAATACAAGTGGCGGAGGTGGTGGAAGCGAAGGAGGAGGCGGAGGATATTAGTGCAATGGTAAATGAGACTTCTATGATTTATGACAAATATAAAAAGAGAATATACGCTCTCTTCAAGTTTCTTTATCCTTAAGTGTATGTCATAATTATAGTATTGTCTCTCTTTATGTATAGTACATGAATTATGAATAATAAAAATTGACATATTGATAACAATAATAATCATCATTAAAATTTTCCATAATTTATTACATGTTTTGATCAGAAAATACTTATTGAAGTATCCAAACTTAGATACAAATGATGCTTAATCAAACTAAAAAGTGTTCAAATAATATATCATTAGTACTATTAGTATCTTAGCATTTCACTCACCTATTTTTTTAAATAGATCAATCAATTCTTAAGAGAGAATAAATTCTAATTAAAAATATTTATTAGATAATATATCCTCTTCAGTCTCCTTTATTATGTAATGTATACAATAATTTTGAAGCATCAAATCATCATGACTCATGAAACTAATGTTCATTGAGATAAACAAAAATGTAAGGTAATGCGGGATGCATAATACACTCACATTTTTTCCATATAAAATGTCTTAATTTATTACCCAATCTTTTGGTTTGTTGTATGGAAAATAGATCTATTTTTCATTATTTTAAAAAAAGCTAAATAAACTCAATAAATAATTTGATATAAAAATTAAATAGTAAAGTATATATACTAAGCAAGGTGAAACTAATATGCCCATAAAATCAATATCTTGAGCATATTGAATTTAGAATTAAGGAAAAATTTGAATTGATATTTTTTTTTTCATTTTTTAGTTATAAAAATGATGTTATGCTTTCATTTTGTTTATATTTTTACTAAGAAAAAAAGAGTGCAATAAAAGTAAAACAAGAAAAATAGTACAAGATTAAATAAATCTATGCTCAAGCAGAAAAAGTACATGTTTTGTGTGGCTTTACATTTGACGTGGATTTAGTTTTGGAGACGCTATTATATGCAGCTATTTCTTGGATAGCATATTTTTAAATCTAAAATGCCACTGCAGATGCACGTTAAATATAACCAACACCATAGCAAACATATAATTAGCACGTTTCTATTCAGGAGGTTTTGAGGTATTATATGAGAAATGGAGTATAGCACTCATAGTTTTCAGTATTTTCAGTTTGAATCCTCTTTTAGTAAGTTATACTAATAGTTAGATTAGTGAATGCATACGCAATTAATATACAATAGGTGGAATATATAAAGTATAATTTTATAAATAATAAATTTCCTATTGAATGTTCAGCTATTGATTTATTTGGAAAATTTAATTTTCATGTTTGAAAAATTGAATTGGAATACATTGTACAAGAAGAAGATCCTATTTCAAGTTTAAATGATTTTTTTTTAGTTAAAAAATTGATTTTTTTTTTAATTTAAATTTTGAAAAACAATGTTTGTTATACAATCTTTAAAATTTGAATTTGAAACTTAAATCTTATAGAAATATAGAGGTGGTCTATAAAAGGGATTCTAATTCACATTTTTATTCATCTAAAGTAGATGCTTAAACTAGAATATGAGTAAAAAAATTTAAAGACTAAAATAGCCATAAAATGTCAAAATTTGACTAAATCTAAATTTATTTGTCCATATGGATCATTTGATTCAAGAAGCATAACACTGATATCTATCTCCATCCATTTAAATCTTCCTTTAATTGATAAGATTTGCAGCTCGAGTATGTTACTCAATCATGATTGAGTTTAAAAAATTATTCATTTTGAATATTAAACATACTTGTATCGTTACATCAAGTAGCGTAAATCTGACACTACTACATGAAATAACATAAGATAAATAAAATGTGCATTCAATAACAACATGTCCAGATACAGCATAAAGTAAATACACACTGAAACTATTACATGCATTTTTACTTTAAAAAAACATAGCCACGGCCCTACACGACTTTGTAATCCCATTTTATTTTTCTTCTAATGCAATTTTTCATTGATTCCTTAAACATTAATTGTTATCATCAAACTTAACTTAGATCCCTTTTTTATGTGTCCTTTTTCATATCTTCTAAAACAAAATTGAATGAAACTTAAATTTAATATGGTGACAAAATATAGTGTTAATGATAGGGCCCCACATATTTATAACATTTAGTATGATGATGCACCATAAATAAGGGTCTTGTAAGAACATTTTCTCCCATCTTTTAAATTTTTTATGTATTGTCGTGTTTTCTATTTACTTACTTACAATGATGGATTTCAAATCTTTTATTTTTCTCATACTACTGTCTGGCGTGGTTCTCATATCTGTAGTTGTGGCTGATGAACCAGATCCTGATCCACCAAGTATGTACCTTGGAATCAACATCATTTTATTTGTTCATCAACTTTGTTTATGATTTTTGTGAATTAAATGTGTGAATGATACTGATAAAAGATTTTAGAAAAAACATTCATATGATAAATTTTTATAACCACTCTCCAAATGAATATATTACGTGTATGATTAAACTCTGTTGTTACAATAACTTAATTAAGTAACTTGTTGATGAAGGTCCAAAGAAAAACGTCAATGAAGACCTTAAGGGATGTTTCAATCGTGAAAAAGGTAAAATAGTTAAAATGTTTTATATCAATGGGATTGATAAATAATGTGAATTTTTGTTAATTAAGTCAATTGTGTAAACCTTTTCAAATTCAGGTGGGAGGAAGATGATTTTGGTTCCACTTCATGATGAAAACTGCAAGGAAAACATAGGCGCAGAATATGGTGATAACATATTTGGTGAAATTGGCGACGGTGGCGTTCAAGGAAGAGATAATATAGATGGTATAGGGAAAGGTGGACGTGTTAATGATGGAATAGATCATGGTGGTGGAAAAAGTGGTAGCGGAGGAGATTATGGAGATGGAACTGGAGTAGGAGATGGAGAAAGTGTTGGAAGCAGAGATTACAGTAATGGAAGAAGTGGAGAAAACGTCAATACAAGTGGCGGAGGTGGTGGAAGCGAAGGAGGAGGCGGAGGATATTAGTGCAATGGTAAATGAGACTTCTATGATTTATGACAAATATAAAAAGAGAATATACGCTCTCTTCAAGTTTCTTTATCCTTAAGTGTATGTCATAATTATAGTATTGTCTCTCTTTATGTATAGTACATGAATTATGAATAATAAAAATTGACATATTGATAACAATAATAATCATCATTAAAATTTTCCATAATTTATTACATGTTTTGATCAGAAAATACTTATTGAAGTATCCAAACTTAGATACAAATGATGCTTAATCAAACTAAAAAGTGTTCAAATAATATATCATTAGTACTATTAGTATCTTAGCATTTCACTCACCTATTTTTTTAAATAGATCAATCAATTCTTAAGAGAGAATAAATTCTAATTAAAAATATTTATTAGATAATATATCCTCTTCAGTCTCCTTTATTATGTAATGTATACAATAATTTTGAAGCATCAAATCATCATGACTCATGAAACTAATGTTCATTGAGATAAACAAAAATGTAAGGTAATGCGGGATGCATAATACACTCACATTTTTTCCATATAAAATGTCTTAATTTATTACCCAATCTTTTGGTTTGTTGTATCGAAAATAGATCTATTTTTCATTATTTTAAAAAAAGCTAAATAAACTCAATAAATAATTTGATATAAAAATTAAATAGTAAAGTATATATACTAAGCAAGGTGAAACTAATATGCCCATAAAATCAATATCTTGAGCATATTGAATTTAGAATTAAGGAAAAATTTGAATTGATATTTTTTTTTTCATTTTTTAGTTATAAAAATGATGTTATGCTTTCATTTTGTTTATATTTTTACTAAGAAAAAAAGAGTGCAAAAAAAGTAAAACAAGAAAAATAGTACAAGATTAAATAAATCTATGCTCAAGCAGAAAAAGTACATGTTTTGTGTGGCTTTACATTTGACGTGGATTTAGTTTTGGAGACGCTATTATATGCAGCTATTTCTTGGATAGCATATTTTTAAATCTAAAATGCCATTGCAGATGCACGTTAAATATAACCAACACCATAGCAAACATATAATTAGCACGTTTCTATTCAGGAGGTTTTGAGGTATTATATGAGAAATGGAGTATAGCACTCATAGTTTTCAGTATTTTCAGTTTGAATCCTCTTTTAGTAAGTTATACTAATAGTTAGATTAGTGAATGCATACGCAATTAATATACAATAGGTGGAATATATAAAGTATAATTTTATAAATAATAATTTCCTATTGAATGTTCAGCTATTGATTTATTTGGAAAATTTAATTTTCATGTTTGAAAAATTGAATTGGAATACATTGTACAAGAAGAAGATCCTATTTCAAGTTTAAATGATTTTTTTTTAGTTAAAAAATTGATTTTTTTTTTTAACTTAAATTTTGAAAAACAATGTTTGTTATACAATCTTTAAAATTTGAATTTGAAACTTAAATCTTATAGAAATATAGAGGTGGTCTATAAAAGGGATTCTAATTCACATTTTTATTCATCTAAAGTAGATGCTTAAACTAGAATATGAGTAAAAAAATTTAAAGACTAAAATAGCCATAAAATGTCAAAATTTGACTAAATCTAAATTTATTTGTCCATATGGATCATTTGATTCAAGAAGCATAACACTGATATCTATATCCATCCATTTAAATCTTCCTTTAATTGATAAGATTTGCAGCTCGAGTATGTTACTCAATCATGATTGAGTTTAAAAAATTATTCATTTTGAATATTAAACATACTTGTATCGTTACATCAAGTAGCGTAAATCTGACACTACTACATGAAATAACATAAGATAAATAAAATGTGCATTCAATAACAACATGTCCAGATACAGCATAAAGTAAATACACACTGAAACTATTACATGCATTTTTACTTTAAAAAAACATAGCCACGGCCCTACACGACTTTGTAATCCCATTTTATTTTTCTTCTAATGCAATTTTTCATTGATTCCTTAAACATTAATTGTTATCATCAAACTTAACTTAGATCCCTTTTTTATGTGTCCTTTTTCATATCTTCTAAAACAAAATTGAATGAAACTTAAATTTAATATGGTGACAAAATATAGTGTTAATGATAGGGCCCCACATATTTATAACATTTAGTATGATGATGCACCATAAATAAGGGTCTTGTAAGAACATTTTCTCCCATCTTTTAAATTTTTTATGTATTGTCGTGTTTTCTATTTACTTACTGTAGCGGTAAAAATGTGACTCGACGCGCTTTCACGCATTCGAAGTACAACAGAGTCGCCACCGAACTTTATTTATTCCAAAAGGAAAGGGAAAATATCGATAAAACCCACGAATAAAAAGAAATGGATAAGATGGTCATCGCAACCAAATTTAGGTTCGGGAGTCGGTTAAGCAAGGGGAAGGTGTTAGCACCCCTCACCTCCATCGTACTCGATGGGACCCATTTAGTTATTCTTGTGATTGTTAGCTTATTATCTACTTGCGTTATTTATTAGGTTGGAAAAAAGAACGGGACAAAAAAAAGGTTTTTTATTATTGTGCTCGCCAAGACATTTGTATCTTGTGCCTACGTATTCCCTCGTGCAATGGGAAAGTCAGAGCAATCGTAGTTCGGGGTAAAACACCGAATTTGTTGGTTGATTTTAGCGAGAGGTACTCGATCACTTTCAAACAATACTATGCGCACATGGATAGGAGATTGTTTGCATCACTACAAGAATGGATGACTAAATCAAAGTTAAAACAAGATTTTGGCCATCATCGCATTCGAGTGGAAAACGTTTGATCTTCACATGTGGAAGTATAATTGCATTTGAATTTTGACTAAGTGTCTCGTTTTATAAAAAGGTTTTAAAATTTAAAAGGGTGTGAATAAATTTGAAGTTTGTTGTTAAGAGAAGTCAAACATTTAAACAAAGGCTTAACGGCCATCGCCTAAATGCTTGAAAGAGAAAATTGTACAAGTACGTACAACCCCCTCGTAAGTTATGAAAAAGATTGACTTGAAGAGTTGAAAGATATTTAATGGAATTCAAGTATTTAAACAAAAGCTTAACGGCCATCGCTTAGGATACTTGAAAGAGAACTTGTTAAATCGGGTTTTTAGAAGTCTTTAATGGAGTCAACGCACTTAAACAATGGCTTAACGGCCATCGCCTAGTTGCTTAAAGAACAACTTGTACAAGTACGTACAAACCCTTCTTCATTATCCATTATAGACTAAATTTGATTTGTTTAAAAGAAAAGCGTTTTTGTAAAAGAGAGTGAGTTAAATTGATTTTTAAGAAGTCTTTAATGGAGTTTAAACATCTAAACAAAGGCTTAACGGCCATCGCCTAAATGCTTAAAGAACAACTTGTACAAGTACGTACAAACCCTTCTTTCCATTATAGATAAAATGATTTGATTGTTTAAAAGAAAGTGTTTTGTAAAAATGAAAGGTGAATTAAATCGAGTTTTATGTAGCCTTTAATGGAATCCAAGTATTCGAATAAAAGCTTAACGGCCATCACCCAAATACTTTTAGGACAACTCGTACAAGTACGTACGAACCCTCCTTGATTCATCCATTAAAACTCAAAACTCGATTCTATTAGAAAGAGTATTTTTTGAATCATTTTTGAAATATTTTTGATAAATCCTAAACATATATCTAAACAAGATATTTTTTGTCTTTTAACAAATATAGTAAATAAAATAAACAATAAACATTTTTTGCAATTTTTTTTATGAAAGTCTAATATTCAAATTAATTCTAAAAATGGTGTATAAAACAATTTATAAAATAATATAAAGAGAAGAAAAAAAAATACACAAATGGGCTTTAGGAGTGATTATGCTCATCAAAGGGGTGTTTGGCCCATAATGAAATAAAAATACAACACCTATCAAGAGAGATCTGGACCGGACCGGGTCAGTGGGTCCGAGATTCCCCTTAAACAAACCGGGTTTGAGAAAACCCAAAATCTTATTCTCAGTGCCTCAAGATACAAAAACGAACCCAGTCATCTTCTTCTCTCTCGATCTCATCTCTCACTGCTCACGAAAATCAAACTCAAACTCTCTCTCGAATCAACCATGGAAACAACATGAAACATGAAGCAATCGAGCCACTTTCGATCTCTCTCGATCTCTCACGATCTCTCATCGCTCTCGCGGTTCAATCATCAACAAAACAAGTATCACAAAAATTAGAAATCAAAGCAAATGAAAACCCAAGTCCCCAATCAAGACTCATGTGCCCAGATATCTCATTATTTCAACGTTTTACAAGTAACAGATGCATTATCAAGAACATAAAATGGAAATCAGAAATATATTAAACAATCTACCGCAATAAGAGCGACGACTTTAAGGTAAACTTCTCTTTTCGTCTCTAGAATCTTCCTTCTACCTGGTTTCTTCCTCTTTCTGCGATTGTTGTTGCTGTGTTGTTGTTGCGAGTGTGGATGGGTTTGATACGTGAGTTGTGGTTGAGGATGTGTTTCGGTTTAGAGAGTTTGTGTGGCGAGTTTTAAGTTATGAGGTTTATGAAAAGGTTCTTTGAGCCAAGGTTCAAATTGAGAGAAAATTGTGGGGAATGAAGATTTGAGGCAGAGGTTTTCGTGTGTGATTCGTGGCCTCTCCTCCTTCTATGTTGTTGAATGTCTGTTTATATAGAATAGAAGATTAGGGTTTAGATGAAAATTGGGGGGAAAATTTGATGAGATTTGAACATTGTTGGTCGACTGATTTTGTTGCTTTTTTGTTGCAGGTTAATGTATGGACATATTAGTGAAAATTTTGGCTTCTATCTGCATCAAGGAGCAGCAGGTTTGGACTATTATGGCGCCGCAGCGGCAAGTGGAGCAGAGGCGTGGCATGAACAAAGTGAAGACCTTTTTTTTATTTTATTGATTTTGTGTAAATAATAATAATAACAATAATATTGATACTAATAACAATCCTAAAAACTATACTAAAAAATAATAATTAAGATAAATAAAAGAGATTAGAATAAAAGAATAAAAAGATCAAGAAATACAAAAAATGGACTTAAAGACAAAAATAAGAAAAAATAATTAAATTACTAAAACAAATCTAAGTTAGAAATAAAATATCATAATTTTTTTATTTGAAATGATAATGAATAAAAACTATTAACTATTTTTTATTTATGCAAAATATATGAAGATGCGAGCTATTTTCGTCGACTTTAATAAGTCTATTTTTTTTTTTAGAATAAGCAGTGATGTAATGATCGAACAACGGACGCGTGCAAAATAAAATATGCGATACGTCCGTATGAATGAAATGTATCGGGCAAAAATTGGGGTGCTACACTTACTTACAATGATGGATTTCAAATCTTTTATTTTTCTCATACTACTGTCTGGCGTGGTTCTCATATCTGTAGTTGTGGCTGATGAACCAGATCCTGATCCACCAAGTATGTACCTTGGAATCAACATCATTTTATTTGTTCATCAACTTTGTTTATGATTTTTGTGAATTAAATGTGTGAATGATACTGATAAAAGATTTTAGAAAAAACATTCATATGATAAATTTTTATAACCACTCTCCAAATGAATATATTACGTGTATGATTAAACTCTGTTGTTACAATAACTTAATTAAGTAACTTGTTGATGAAGGTCCAAAGAAAAACGTCAATGAAGACCTTAAGGGATGTTTCAATCGTGAAAAAGGTAAAATAGTTAAAATGTTTTATATCAATGGGATTGATAAATAATGTGAATTTTTGTTAATTAAGTCAATTGTGTAAACCTTTTCAAATTCAGGTGGGAGGAAGATGATTTTGGTTCCACTTCATGATGAAAACTGCAAGGAAAACATAGGCGCAGAATATGGTGATAACATATTTGGTGAAATTGGCGACGGTGGCGTTCAAGGAAGAGATAATATAGATGGTATAGGGAAAGGTGGACGTGTTAATGATGGAATAGATCATGGTGGTGGAAAAAGTGGTAGCGGAGGAGATTATGGAGATGGAACTGGAGTAGGAGATGGAGAAAGTGTTGGAAGCAGAGATTACAGTAATGGAAGAAGTGGAGAAAACGTCAATACAAGTGGCGGAGGTGGTGGAAGCGAAGGAGGAGGCGGAGGATATTAGTGCAATGGTAAATGAGACTTCTATGATTTATGACAAATATAAAAAGAGAATATACGCTCTCTTCAAGTTTCTTTATCCTTAAGTGTATGTCATAATTATAGTATTGTCTCTCTTTATGTATAGTACATGAATTATGAATAATAAAAATTGACATATTGATAACAATAATAATCATCATTAAAATTTTCCATAATTTATTACATGTTTTGATCAGAAAATACTTATTGAAGTATCCAAACTTAGATACAAATGATGCTTAATCAAACTAAAAAGTGTTCAAATAATATATCATTAGTACTATTAGTATCTTAGCATTTCACTCACCTATTTTTTTAAATAGATCAATCAATTCTTAAGAGAGAATAAATTCTAATTAAAAATATTTATTAGATAATATATCCTCTTCAGTCTCCTTTATTATGTAATGTATACAATAATTTTGAAGCATCAAATCATCATGACTCATGAAACTAATGTTCATTGAGATAAACAAAAATGTAAGGTAATGCGGGATGCATAATACACTCACATTTTTTCCATATAAAATGTCTTAATTTATTACCCAATCTTTTGGTTTGTTGTATGGAAAATAGATCTATTTTTCATTATTTTAAAAAAAGCTAAATAAACTCAATAAATAATTTGATATAAAAATTAAATAGTAAAGTATATATACTAAGCAAGGTGAAACTAATATGCCCATAAAATCAATATCTTGAGCATATTGAATTTAGAATTAAGGAAAAATTTGAATTGATATTTTTTTTTCATTTTTTAGTTATAAAAATGATGTTATGCTTTCATTTTGTTTATATTTTTACTAAGAAAAAAAGAGTGCAATAAAAGTAAAACAAGAAAAATAGTACAAGATTAAATAAATCTATGCTCAAGCAGAAAAAGTACATGTTTTGTGTGGCTTTACATTTGACGTGGATTTAGTTTTGGAGACGCTATTATATGCAGCTATTTCTTGGATAGCATATTTTTAAATCTAAAATGCCACTGCAGATGCACGTTAAATATAACCAACACCATAGCAAACATATAATTAGCACGTTTCTATTCAGGAGGTTTTGAGGTATTATATGAGAAATGGAGTATAGCACTCATAGTTTTCAGTATTTTCAGTTTGAATCCTCTTTTAGTAAGTTATACTAATAGTTAGATTAGTGAATGCATACGCAATTAATATACAATAGGTGGAATATATAAAGTATAATTTTATAAATAATAATTTCCTATTGAATGTTCAGCTATTGATTTATTTGGAAAATTTAATTTTCATGTTTGAAAAATTGAATTGGAATACATTGTACAAGAAGAAGATCCTATTTCAAGTTTAAATGATTTTTTTTTAGTTAAAAAATTGATTTTTTTTTAATTTAAATTTTGAAAAACAATGTTTGTTATACAATCTTTAAAATTTGAATTTGAAACTTAAATCTTATAGAAATATAGAGGTGGTCTATAAAAGGGATTCTAATTCACATTTTTATTCATCTAAAGTAGATGCTTAAACTAGAATATGAGTAAAAAAATTTAAAGACTAAAATAGCCATAAAATGTCAAAATTTGACTAAATCTAAATT
Source organism: Vicia villosa (assembly GCF_029867415.1). NCBI lineage: Eukaryota > Viridiplantae > Streptophyta > Magnoliopsida > Fabales > Fabaceae > Vicia > Vicia villosa. The sequence continues at coordinate 205,956,656 of NC_081182.1, forward strand.
TATTTGTCCATATGGATCATTTGATTCAAGAAGCATAACACTGATATCTATCTCCATCCATTTAAATCTTCCTTTAATTGATAAGATTTGCAGCTCGAGTATGTTACTCAATCATGATTGAGTTTAAAAAATTATTCATTTTGAATATTAAACATACTTGTATCGTTACATCAAGTAGCGTAAATCTGACACTACTACATGAAATAACATAAGATAAATAAAATGTGCATTCAATAACAACATGTCCAGATACAGCATAAAGTAAATACACACTGAAACTATTACATGCATTTTTACTTTAAAAAAACATAGCCACGGCCCTACACGACTTTGTAATCCCATTTTATTTTTCTTCTAATGCAATTTTTCATTGATTCCTTAAACATTAATTGTTATCATCAAACTTAACTTAGATCCCTTTTTTATGTGTCCTTTTTCATATCTTCTAAAACAAAATTGAATGAAACTTAAATTTAATATGGTGACAAAATATAGTGTTAATGATAAGGCCCCACATATTTATAACATTTAGTATGATGATGCACCATAAATAAGGGTCTTGTAAGAACATTTTCTCCCATCTTTTAAATTTTTTATGTATTGTCGTGTTTTCTATTTACTTACTTACAATGATGGATTTCAAATCTTTTATTTTTCTTATACTACTGTCTGGCGTGGTTCTCATATCTGTAGTTGTGGCTGATGAACCAGATCCTGATCCACCAAGTATGTACCTTGGAATCAACATCATTTTATTTGTTCATCAACTTTGTTTATGATTTTTGTGAATTAAATGTGTGAATGATACTGATAAAAGATTTTAGAAAAAACATTCATATGATAAATTTTTATAACCACTCTCCAAATGAATATATTACGTGTATGATTAAACTCTGTTGTTACAATAACTTAATTAAGTAACTTGTTGATGAAGGTCCAAAGAAAAACGTCAATGAAGACCTTAAGGGATGTTTCAATCGTGAATGTTGTGAAAAACGATGCCAAGAACAAAGTATAATAGGAATTAGGGAAGAGAATAAGAACACAAGAATTGGTTATAACTGCTATTCTTTCACTTTCTCTTAAAACAAGATTACAAGTTTACAAGAATAACAAATAACCTCTCTCACCCAAATTAGGATTTGCAGCTTAGCAATGATGAGAGACTAGTATGCTATTTATAATAAAACCTAACATACTAACTAATGGGCTTTTTCAGCAAGGCCCATTACACAAGCCAACTTAATAAACAAGCTAACTTAACAAATTAGGGTTTAAACACTAAAACCTAATTTAACATGCTAACAACTCTAGCATCTTCGACATCTGCATGCTAGACCCATCTTCGACTACAGCATGCACACTTCGACACCAGCATGTGAACAATACTTCGACTTCATGCTTAACTTTGTCGAACTGTCGAACCAAGAAGCTACCCTTCGACAATACTAGAGTTCGATCCAATATCTCACAAATCTCCACCTTGGACCTAACTCTACAATGTCAAGGAACAAACTAGCTTTCTTCATGCAGCTTTATCAACTGCATACAGTGGAAAAACTTGCAACTCGGCAATGTCTTGGTGATCATATCAGTAGCATTGTCTTCAGTCGAAACCTTCAGCACTTGGACTTCTCCACGCTCGATTACTCCTCTGACGAAATGCAGCCTCACATCAATGTGCTTAGTTCGCTCATGATAGGCTGAATTCTTCGACAGGTGTATTGCACTTTGACTATCACATTTAACAGTGATACCTCGACCTTGAAGTTTCAGCTCCTTTGCAAAACCTTCAAGCCACAATGCTTCTTTCACAGCTTCAGTTAGGGCAATATACTCCGCTTCAGTGGTTGATAGAGCAACAACCTTCTGAAGTGTTGCTTTCCAACTAATTGCAGTGCCAAACATGGTGAAAACATATCCAGAAATAGATTTTCTGGAATCCATACAACCTGCATAATCAGAGTCGACATATCCTTCTATTACTATTTTACTATCTTCACCCAAGGCTCCACCATAAATTAGGACTCTATTCAGAGACCCATTTATGTACCTTAAAATCCACTTCAATGCTTGCCAGTGAGCCTTTCCAGGATTCGCCATGTACCTGCTTACAAGACTTACTGCGTATGCTATGTCGGGTCTAGTACAGACCATAGCATACATCAAAGAACCGACTATATTAGCATATGGGATGCTATTCATATAGGCTCTTTCGACATCAGTACTGGGACACTGATCAATACTCAGCTTGAATTGAGGGTTTGTTGGAGTCACAACTGGCTTCGAATTCGACATACCAAACTTTTCAAGAATCTTCCGTAGATATGCCTCTTGAGATAGGCATAACTTCTAATGAAACTTATGCGTGCCATGAACTTGTCGAATCTCCTATTCCACTGTCGAGGAGATTGTTTCAGCCCATACAAAGATCTTTTTAGCTTGTACACATAATCTTCCTTTCCCTTTTCGACATACCCTTCAGGTTGCCTCATCAGGATCGTTTCATCTAAATCACCATACAAGAACGCAGTCTTCACATCCATTTGTTCCAGTTCAAGGTCGAACTGTGCCACCATGGCAAGCAACATTCGAATGGACCTATGCTTTACAACAGGAGAAAACACATCATTGAAGTCGACACCTTCTTTCTGAGTGAAACCCCTTGCAACTAACCTTGCCTTGTATCTTTTCGACGTCACTCCTTCAATTCCTTCCTTAACTTTGAAAATCCATTTACAGTTGACTAACCTTGCCCCAGCAGGTTTCTTGATCAGTTCCCAAGTATGATTATCATGAAGAGATTTTATCTCATCATCCATGGCCTTCAGCCATTCAGTCTTATTTCGACTCCTCATAACTTCCTTATAGTCTCTAGGTTCTTCGTCTAGAACCTCACTTGCAGAGATTAAGGCATAAGCTATAAGATCTGCATATCCAAGTCTTTGAGGTGGCTTGATGACTCTTCTCGACCTATCTCTCGACAATAGGTAGTCATCGTCAGTTTCCTCAACTTCAGCATCTTCTGCTTCTTCTTCGACTTCATCTGGGATATGCAATTCAGCATCAACATGCTCCACCTCAACAGGAATCTCTACCTGTTCCAGCTCTTCGTCCGATGTTTCTGTACTTCGACCAACATCGTCAGTTTTCTTAAAAGCCATTTCAGCTTCATTGAAAACTACATCTCGACTGGTGATACACCTCCTGTGACCTGGCTCTAGGCACCATAGCCTATAAGCTTTGACTCCTTCAGGGTATCCCATGAACATGCATTTCAGAGCTCTAGGTTCGACCTTGTCTTGCCTAATGTGAGCATAGGCTACGCAGCCAAATACTCTCAGTTTGTCGAGATCTGGTGGATGTCCCGACCAAACTTCTTCAGGTGTCTTCATATCTAACGCTGTCGAAGGACATCTGTTTATCAGATATGTTGCTGTCGAAACAGCCTCAGCCCAGAACACCTTTGTTAACCCCGCACTAGTCAACATGCATCTGACTCTCTCCAAAATAGTTCGATTAAACCTTTCAGCCAAACCATTTTGCTGTGGAGTACCTGCAGTAGTTCTATGCCTTGCAATACCAGAGGCAGCACAAAAACTGTCGAATGCCTCATTGCAAAATTCAAGGCCATTGTCGGTTCTCAACCACTTGACCTTTCTGCCAGTCTGATTTTCAACCAGAGTCTTCCAACTTTTGAAATTCTCAAAAGTTTCATCCTTAGTCTTCTGGATGAATACCCATAATTTTCTGGAATAATCATCTACTATGGATAGAAAATACCTTGCTCCTGAATGTGATGGACACCTTGCAGGCCCCCAAAGATCAGCATGGATGTAATCAAGGGATCCATGTGTTCTTTGTTTGCCTTTGTTGAACTTCACTCTGCAAGATTTTCCAAGTACACAGGGTTCACAAAACTTCAGCTTTTCGATTTTGTCTCCACCAAGCAGATTTTGTTTCCCTAATTCGACCAGACCCCTTTCACTGACATGGCCCAATCTCATGTGCCAGATTTCTGTTTTCGACAAAGGTTTCGTGGATGCAACATTTGTCGAACCACTTACAACTTCAGCCTCAAGGGTATACAAGCCTTGTTTCTTCACGCCTCTCAAGACTTCCTTCGAACCCTTCATGACTCTTAGGATACTTTTCTCTCCTTGGAAAACATATCCTTTCTTGTCGAATTCACCAAGAGAAAGCAGATTTCTCTTCAAATCAGGAACATACCTGACTTCAGTCAACAACCTTATTGACTCATCATGGAGCTTGAATCTCACAGATCCAACACCTGCAATCTTGCAAGCCTTGTTGTTTCCCAGCAATACTGATCCACCATCTTGATCACATAATTCCTCGAACAAGTCTTTGTTTGGAGTCATGTGCCAAGTGCAACCTGAATCCATAATCCACTCCTTCTTAGAGTCACTGCTTGAAACCACAAGAACATCAGATGATTCGAAATCATCTTGAACAATGGCAGCGTTGCCATTATCCTTACCTCCATGATATTTCAAGCGTTCAGGGCACACCTTTCTTGTGTGACCCTCCTTCTTACAATGGTAGCATCGAATGCCAGATGCTTCGCCACTGTAAGTCTTCGACTGGCTTTTGCCTTTCTTCTTGTCGAACTTACCATCCTTTCGTAAGAGTTTTCCTTTAACGGCCAAACCTTCGCCAACAGTCGAAGGTTTATGCTCCTTTCGTTCATTCAAGTCCTTAGAGTACAAGGCTGATTGAACTTCTTCAAACGTCAGGGACTCCCTTCCATACAAGAGAGTTTCTTTGAAGTGAGCATGTGATCGAGGCAAAGCGCACAATAGTAACAGCGCTTGATCTTCATCATCAATCTTCACATCAATATTTTCAAGATCAAGAATCAGCTTGTTGAACATATCCAACTGCTCAGCCAACACTTTGTCTTCAATCATCTTGAATGAATACAAAGCTTGCTTCAGGTAGAGTCGATTTACCAGCGATTTGGTCATGTACAAACTTTCAAGTTTCACCCATAACCCTGATGCCGTCGTCTCCTTTGATACCTGCCTGAGAACCTTATCACCAAGGCTCAACAAAATTGCGCTGTGTGCCTTCTCAATCATAGTCGTCTTCTCCGCTGCCGTTAATGCAGCATTCATGGCTGCCTCTCCCTTCAACGCTTCCAAACACCCCTGCTGAACCAGTAGGGCTTTCATCTTCAAGCGCCACAGACCGAAATCATTCACTCCGGTGAACTTTTCAATCTCATACTTTGTTGACGGCATCTTCTCCACGCTCACCGCACCAATTTGTTGTGAAAAACGATGCCAAGAACAAAGTATAATAGGAATTAGGGAAGAGAATAAGAACACAAGAATTGGTTATAACAGCTATTCTTTCACTTTCTCTTAAAACAAGATTACAAGTTTACAAGAATAACAAATAACCTCTCTCACCCAAATTAGGATTTGCAGCTTAGCAATGATGAGAGACTAGTATGCTATTTATAATAAAACCTAACATACTAACTAATGGGCTTTTTCAGCAAGGCCCATTACACAAGCCAACTTAATAAACAAGCTAACTTAACAAATTAGGGTTTAAACACTAAAACCCAATTTAACATGCTAACAACTCTAGCATCTTCGACATCTGCATGCTAGACCCATCTTCGACTACAGCATGCACACTTCGACACCAGCATGTGAACAATACTTCGACTTCATGCTTAACCCTGTCGAACTGTCGAACCAAGAAGCTACCCTTCGACAATACTAGAGTTCGATCCAATATCTCAAAGTGAAAAAGGTAAAAAAGTTAAAATGTTTTATATCAATGGGATTGATAAATAATGTGAATTTTTGTTTATTAAGTCAATTGTGTAAACCTTTTCAAATTCAGGTGGGAGGAAGATGATTTTGGTTCCACTTCATGATGAAAACTGCAAGGAAAACATAGGCGCAGAATATGGTGATAACATATTTGGTGAAATTGGCGACGGTGGCGTTCAAGGAAGAGATAATATAGATGGTATAGGGAAAGGTGGACGTGTTAATGATGGAATAGATCATGGTGGTGGAAAAAGTGGTAGCGGAGGAGATTATGGAGATGGAACTGGAGTAGGAGATGGAGAAAGTGTTGGAAGCAGAGATTACAGTAATGGAAGAAGTGGAGAAAACGTCAATACAAGTGGCGGAGGTGGTGGAAGCGAAGGAGGAGGCGGAGGATATTAGTGCAATGGTAAATGAGACTTCTATGATTTATGACAAATATAAAAAGAGAATATACGCTCTCTTCAAGTTTCTTTATCCTTAAGTGTATGTCATAATTATAGTATTGTCTCTCTTTATGTATAGTACATGAATTATGAATAATAAAAATTGACATATTGATAACAATAATAATCATCATTAAAATTTTCCATAATTTATTACATGTTTTGATCAGAAAATACTTATTGAAGTATCCAAACTTAGATACAAATGATGCTTAATCAAACTAAAAAGTGTTCAAATAATATATCATTAGTACTATTAGTATCTTAGCATTTCACTCACCTATTTTTTTAAATAGATCAATCAATTCTTAAGAGAGAATAAATTCTTATTAAAAATATTTATTAGATAATATATCCTCTTCAGTCTCCTTTATTATGTAATGTATACAATAATTTTGAAGCATCAAATCATCATGACTCATGAAACTAATGTTCATTGAGATAAACAAAAATGTAAGGTAATGCGGGATGCATAATACACTCACATTTTTTCCATATAAAATGTCTTAATTTATTACCCAATCTTTTGGTTTGTTGTATGGAAAATAGATCTATTTTTCATTATTTTAAAAAAAGCTAAATAAACTCAATAAATAATTTGATATAAAAATTAAATAGTAAAGTATATATACTAAGCAAGGTGAAACTAATATGCCCATAAAATCAATATCTTGAGCATATTGAATTTAGAATTAAGGAAAAATTTGAATTGATATTTTTTTTTTCATTTTTTAGTTATAAAAATGATGTTATGCTTTCATTTTGTTTATATTTTTACTAAGAAAAAAAGAGTGCAATAAAAGTAAAACAAGAAAAATAGTACAAGATTAAATAAATCTATGCTCAAGCAGAAAAAGTACATGTTTTGTGTGGCTTTACATTTGACGTGGATTTAGTTTTGGAGACGCTATTATATGCAGCTATTTCTTGGATAGCATATTTTTAAATCTAAAATGCCACTGCAGATGCACGTTAAATATAACCAACACCATAGCAAACATATAATTAGCACGTTTCTATTCAGAGGTTTTGAGGTATTATATGAGAAATGGAGTATAGCACTCATAGTTTTCAGTATTTTCAGTTTGAATCCTCTTTTAGTAAGTTATACTAATAGTTAGATTAGTGAATGCATACGCAATTAATATACAATAGGTGGAATATATAAAGTATAATTTTATAAATAATAATTTCCTATTGAATGTTCAGCTATTGATTTATTTGGAAAATTTAATTTTCATGTTTGAAAAATTGAATTGGAATACATTGTACAAGAAGAAGATCCTATTTCAAGTTTAAATGATTTTTTTTTAGTTAAAAAATTGATTTTTTTTTAATTTAAATTTTGAAAAACAATGTTTGTTATACAATCTTTAAAATTTGAATTTGAAACTTAAATCTTATAGAAATATAGAGGTGGTCTATAAAAGGGATTCTAATTCACATTTTTATTCATCTAAAGTAGATGCTTAAACTAGAATATGAGTAAAAAAATTTAAAGACTAAAATAGCCATAAAATGTCAAAATTTGACTAAATCTAAATTTATTTGTCCATATGGATCATTTGATTCAAGAAGCATAACACTGATATCTATCTTCATCCATTTAAATCTTCCTTTAATTGATAAGATTTGCAGCTCGAGTATGTTACTCAATCATGATTGAGTTTAAAAAATTATTCATTTTGAATATTAAACATACTTGTATCGTTACATCAAGTAGCGTAAATCTGACACTACTACATGAAATAACATAAGATAAATAAAATGTGCATTCAATAACAACATGTCCAGATACAGCATAAAGTAAATACAAACTGAAACTATTACATGCATTTTTACTTTAAAAAAACATAGCCACGGCCCTACACGACTTTGTAATCCCATTTTATTTTTCTTCTAATGCAAGTTACAGTTTTCATTGATTCCTTAAACATTAATTGTTATCATCAAACTTAACTTAGATCCCCTTTTTATGTGTCCTTTTTCATATCTTCTAAAACAAAATTGAATGAAACTTAAATTTAATATGGTGACAAAATATAGTTTTAATGATAGGGCCCCACATATTTATAACATTTAGTATGATGATGCACCATAAATAAGGATCTTGTAAGAACATTTTCTCCCATCTTTTAATTTTTTTATGTATTGTCGTGTTTTCTATTTACTTACTTACAATGATGGATTTCAAATCTTTTATTTTTCTCATACTACTGTCTGGCGTGGTTCTCATATCTGTAGTTGTGGCTGATGAACCAGATCCTGATCCACCAAGTATGTACCTTGGAATCAACATCGTTTTATTTGTTCATCAACTTTGTTTATGATTTTTGTGAATTAAATGTGTGAATGATACTGATAAAAGATTTTAGAAAAAACATTCATATGATAAATTTTTATAACCACTCTCCAAATGAATATATTACGTGTATGATTAAACTCTGTTGTTACAATAACTTAATTAAGTAACTTGTTGATGAAGGTCCAAAGAAAAACGTCAATGAAGACCTTAAGGGATGTTTCAATCGTGAAAAAGGTAAAATAGTTAAAATGTTTTATATCAATGGGATTGATAAATAATGTGAATTTTTGTTAATTAAGTCAATTGTGTAAACCTTTTCAAATTCAGGTGGGAGGAAGATGATTTTGGTTCCACTTCATGATGAAAACTGCAAGGAAAACATAGGCGCAGAATATGGTGATAACATATTTGGTGAAATTGGCGACGGTGGCGTTCAAGGAAGAGATAATATAGATGGTATAGGGAAAGGTGGACGTGTTAATGATGGAATAGATCATGGTGGTGGAAAAAGTGGTAGCGGAGGAGATTATGGAGATGGAACTGGAGTAGGAGATGGAGAAAGTGTTGGAAGCAGAGATTACAGTAATGGAAGAAGTGGAGAAAACGTCAATACAAGTGGCGGAGGTGGTGGAAGCGAAGGAGGAGGCGGAGGATATTAGTGCAATGGTAAATGAGACTTCTATGATTTATGACAAATATAAAAAGAGAATATATGCTCTCTTCAAGTTTCTTTATCCTTAAATGTATGTCATAATTATAGTATTGTCTCTCTTTATGTATAGTACATGAATTATGAATAATAAAAATTGACATATTGATAACAATAATAATCATCATTAAAATTTTCCATAATTTATTACATGTTTTGATCAGAAATAATTATTGAAGTATCCAAACTTAGATACAAAAGATGCTTAATCAAACTAAAAAGTGTTCAAATAATATATCATTAGTACTATTAGTAGCGCTTTTAAGCGCTATTAAAAACAAAAAAAACGCTATTAAATAGCTTTTTTGTAGTAGTGATATAAAGTATAATTTTATAAATAATAATTTCCTATTGAATGTTCAGCTATTGATTTATTTGGAAAATTTAATTTTCATGTTTGAAAAATTGTATTGGAATAGATTGTACAAGAAGAAGATCCTATTTCAAGTTTAAATGATTTTTTTTTTAGTTAAAAAATTGATTTTTGTCATTTAAATTTTGAAAAACAATGTTTGTTATACAATCTTCAAAATTTGAATTTGAAACTTGAATCTTATAGAAATATAGAGGTGGTCTATAAAAGGGATTCTAATTCACATTATTATTCATCTAAAGTAGTTGCTTAAACTAGAATATGAATAAAAAAATTTAAAGACTAAAATAGCCATAAAATATCAAAATTTGACTAAATCTAAATTTATTTGTCCATATGGATCATTTGATTCAAGAAGCATAACACTGATATCTATCTTCATCCATTTAATTCATCCTTTAGTTGATAAGATTTGCAGCTCGAGTATGTTACTCAATCATGATTGAGTTTAAAAAATTATTCATTTTGAATATTAAGCATACTTGTATCGTTACATCAAGTAGCGTAAATCTGACACTACTACATGAAATAACATAAGATAAATAAAATGTGCATTCAATAACAACATGTCCAGATACAGCATAAAGTAAATACACACTGAAACTATTACATGCATTTTTACTTTAAAAAAACATAGCCACGGCCCTACACGACTTTGTAATCCCATTTTATTTTTCTTCTAATGCAATTTTTCATTGATTCCTTAAACATTAATTGTTATCATCAAACTTAACTTAGATCCCTTTTTTATGTGTCCTTTTTCATATCTTCTAAAACAAAATTGAATGAAACTTAAATTTAATATGGTGACAAAATATAGTGTTAATGATAGGGCCCCACATATTTATAACATTTAGTATGATGATGCACCATAAATAAGGGTCTTGTAAGAACATTTTCTCCCATCTTTTAAATTTTTTATGTATTGTCGTGTTTTCTATTTACTTACTTACAATGATGGATTTCAAATCTTTTATTTTTCTCATACTATTGTCTGGCGTGGTTCTCATATCTGTAGTTGTGGCTGATGAACCAGATCCTGATCCACCAAGTATGTACCTTGGAATCAACATCATTTTATTTGTTCATCAACTTTGTTTATGATTTTTGTGAATTAAATGTGTAAATGATACTGATAAAAGATTTTAGAAAAAACATTCATATGATAAATTTTTATAACCACTCTCCAAATGAATATATTACGTGTATGATTAAACTCTGTTGTTACAATAACTTAATTAAGTAACTTGTTGATGAAGGTCCAAAGAAAAACGTCAATGAAGACCTTAAGGGATGTTTCAATCGTTAAAAAGGTAAAAAAGTTAAAATGTTTTATATCAATGGGATTGATAAATAATGTGAATTTTTGTTAATTAAGTCAATTGTGTAAACCTTTTCAAATTCAGGTGGGAGGAAGATGATTTTGGTTCCACTTCATGATGAAAACTGCAAGGAAAACATAGGCGCAGAATATGGTGATAACATATTTGGTGAAATTGGCGACGGTGGCGTTCAAGGAAGAGATAATATAGATGGTATAGGGAAAGGTGGACGTGTTAATGATGGAATAGATCATGGTGGTGGAAAAAGTGGTAGCGGAGGAGATTATGGAGATGGAACTGGAGTAGGAGATGGAGAAAGTGTTGGAAGCAGAGATTACAGTAATGGAAGAAGTGGAGAAAACGTCAATACAAGTGGCGGAGGTGGTGGAAGCGAAGGAGGAGGCGGAGGATATTAGTGCAATGGTAAATGAGACTTCTATGATTTATGAAAAATATAAAAAGAGAATATATGCTCTCTTCAAGTTTCTTTATCCTTAAGTGTATGTCATAATTATAGTATTGTCTCTCTTTATGTATAGTACATGAATTATGAATAATAAAAATTGACATATTGATAACAATAATAATCATCATTAAAATTTTCCATAATTTATTACATGTTTTGATCAGAAAATACTTATTGAAGTATCCAAACTTAGATACAAATGATGCTTAATCACACTAAAAAGTGTTCAAATAATATATCATTAGTACTATTAGTATCTTAGCATTTCACTCACCTATTTTTTTAAATAGATCAATCAATTCTTAAGAGAGAATAAATTCTTATTAAAAATATTTATTAGATAATATATCCTCTTCAGTCTCCTTTATTATGTAATGTATACAATAATTTGAAGCATCAAATCATCATGACTCATGAAACTAATGTTCATTGAGATAAACAAAAATGTAAGGTAATGCGGGATGCATAATACACTCACATTTTTTCCATATAAAATGTCGTAATTTATTACCCAATCTTTTGGTTTGTTGTATGGAAAATAGATCTATTTTTCATTATTTTAAAAAAAGCTAAATAAACTCAATAAATAATTTGATATAAAAATTAAATAGTAAAGTATATATACTAAGCAAGGTGAAACTAATATGCCCATAAAATCAATATCTTGAGCATATTGAATTTAGAATTAAGGAAAAATTTGAATTGATATTTTTTTTTTTTCATTTTTTAGTTATAAAAATGATGTTATGCTTTCATTTTGTTTATATTTTTACTAAGAAAAAAAGAGTGCAATAAAAGTAAAACAAGAAAAATAGTACAAGATTAAATAAATCTATGCTCAAGCAGAAAAAGTACATGTTTTGTGTGGCTTTACATTTGACGTGGATTTAGTTTTGGAGACGCTATTATATGCAGCTATTTCTTGGATAGCATATTTTTAAATCTAAAATGCCACTGCAGATGCACGTTAAATATAACCAACACCATAGCAAACATATAATTAGCACGTTTCTATTCAGGAGGTTTTGAGGTATTATATGAGAAATGGAGTATAGCACTCATAGTTTTCAGTATTTTCAGTTTGAATCCTCTTTTAGTAAGTTATACTAATAGTTAGATTAGTGAATGCATACGCAATTAATATACAATAGGTGGAATATATAAAGTATAATTTTATAAATAATAATTTCCTATTGAATGTTCAGCTATTGATTTATTTGGAAAATTTAATTTTCATGTTTGAAAAATTGAATTGGAATACATTGTACAAGAAGAAGATCCTATTTCAAGTTTAAATGATTTTTTTTTAGTTAAAAAATTGATTTTTTTTTAATTTAAATTTTGAAAAACAATGTTTGTTATACAATCTTTAAAATTTGAATTTGAAACTTAAATCTTATAGAAATATAGAGGTGGTCTATAAAAGGGATTCTAATTCACATTTTTATTCATCTAAAGTAGATGCTTAAACTAGAATATGAGTAAAAAAATTTAAAGACTAAAATAGCCATAAAATGTCAAAATTTGACTAAATCTAAATTTATTTGTCCATATGGATCATTTGATTCAAGAAGCATAACACTGATATCTATCTTCATCCATTTAAATCTTCCTTTAATTGATAAGATTTGCAGCTCGAGTATGTTACTCAATCATGATTGAGTTTAAAAAATTATTCATTTTGAATATTAAACATACTTGTATCGTTACATCAAGTAGCGTAAATCTGACACTACTACATGAAATAACATAAGATAAATAAAATGTGCATTCAATAACAACATGTCCAGATACAGCATAAAGTAAATACAAACTGAAACTATTACATGCATTTTTACTTTAAAAAAACATAGCCACGGCCCTACACGACTTTGTAATCCCATTTTATTTTTCTTCTAATGCAAGTTACAGTTTTCATTGATTCCTTAAACATTAATTGTTATCATCAAACTTAACTTAGATCCCCTTTTTATGTGTCCTTTTTCATATCTTCTAAAACAAAATTGAATGAAACTTAAATTTAATATGGTGACAAAATATAGTTTTAATGATAGGGCCCCACATATTTATAACATTTAGTATGATGATGCACCATAAATAAGGATCTTGTAAGAACATTTTCTCCCATCTTTTAATTTTTTTATGTATTGTCGTGTTTTCTATTTACTTACTTACAATGATGGATTTCAAATCTTTTATTTTTCTCATACTACTGTCTGGCGTGGTTCTCATATCTGTAGTTGTGGCTGATGAACCAGATCCTGATCCACCAAGTATGTACCTTGGAATCAACATCGTTTTATTTGTTCATCAACTTTGTTTATGATTTTTGTGAATTAAATGTGTGAATGATACTGATAAATGATTTTAGAAAAAACATTCATATGATAAATTTTTATAACCACTCTCCATATGAATATATTACGTGTATGATTAAACTCTGTTGTTACAATAACATAATTATGTAACTTCTTGATGAAGGTCCAAAGAAAAACGTCAATGAAGACCTTGAGGGATGTTTCAATCGTGAAAAAGGTAAAAAAAAATTAAAATGTTTTATATCAATGGGATTGATAAATAATGTGAATTTTTGTTAATTAAGTCAATTGTGTAAACCTTTTCAAATTCAGGGGGAAGGAAGATGATTTTGGTTCCACTTCATGATGAAAACTGCAAGGAAAACATAGGCTCAGAATATGGTGATAGCATATTTGGTGAAATTGGCGATGGTGGCGTTCAAGGAAGACATAATATAGGTGGTATAGGGAAAGGTGGAATTGTTAATGATGGAATAGATCATGGTGGTGGAAAAAGTGGTAGCGGAGGAGATTATGGAGATGGAACTGGAGTAGGAGATGGAGAAAGTGTTGGAAGCAGAGATTACAGTCATGGAAGAAGTGGAGAAAACGTCAATATAAGTGGCGGAGGTGGTGGAAGCGAAGGAGGAGGCGGAGGATATTAGTGCAATGGTAAATGAGACTTCTATGATTTATGACAAATATAAAAAGAGAATATATGCTCTCTTCAAGTTTCTTTATCCTTAAATGTATGTCATAATTATAGTATTGTCTCTCTTTATGTATAGTACATGAATTATGAATAATAAAAATTGACATATTGATAACAATAATAATCATCATTAAAATTTTCCATAATTTATTACATGTTTTGATCAGAAATAATTATTGAAGTATCCAAACTTAGATACAAAAGATGCTTAATCAAACTAAAAAGTGTTCAAATAATATATCATTAGTACTATTAGTAGCGCTTTTAAGCGCTATTAAAAACAAAAAAAACGCTATTAAATAGCTTTTTTGTAGTAGTGATATAAAGTATAATTTTATAAATAATAATTTCCTATTGAATGTTCAGCTATTGATTTATTTGGAAAATTTAATTTTCATGTTTGAAAAATTGTATTGGAATAGATTGTACAAGAAGAAGATCCTATTTCAAGTTTAAATGATTTTTTTTTTAGTTAAAAAATTGATTTTTGTCATTTAAATTTTGAAAAACAATGTTTGTTATACAATCTTCAAAATTTGAATTTGAAACTTGAATCTTATAGAAATATAGAGGTGGTCTATAAAAGGGATTCTAATTCACATTATTATTCATCTAAAGTAGTTGCTTAAACTAGAATATGAATAAAAAAATTTAAAGACTAAAATAGCCATAAAATGTCAAAATTTGACTAAATCTAAATTTATTTGTCCATATGGATCATTTGATTCAAGAAGCATAACACTGATATCTATCTTCATCCATTTAATTCATCCTTTAATTGATAAGATTTGCAGCTCGAGTATGTTACTCAATCATGATAAAGTTTAAAAAATTATTCATTTTGAATATTAAACATACTTGTATCGTTACATCAAGTAGCGTAAATCTGACACTATTACATGAAATTAGGGGTGGCAAAATGGATGGATTGGATGGATATGGATTGGATTGTTAATGGATGGATCAAACCAATCCATTAATCCATTAGAATCCGCTAAATTCTCTTAATAAAATCCAATCCAATCGATCCATTAAGGGATAAAAACCATTCAATCCATCCGTTAACAGATTTCTAATGGATGGATATCCATCCATCCAAACAAATAATTTAAAAATTCTTAATTGTTTTTTAAATTTCACAATTTTTTTAAATATTCTGAATTATTTTTAAAAAAAATAAAAATTAAATTTCACATTTTTTTTTAATATTCTTAATTATTTTTAAAAAAAATTAAAAAATTAAATTTCACAAGAATTAAATATTTTTAATTATTTTTTAAATTTCATAAAAAAATTAAATTTCACAAATAAAAATTAATATACCCATTATTTTTATATTTCTTTCAAAAATTTAAATTTCACAAAAAATAATTTAAATATTCTGAAAAGACATAATTAATGTTATTAAGTTTAGAAAGTGAAACAAAATTACTACAAATCTTTGGATTTCCATTACACAAGGTTCTTGAATTACAAAAGAGAATTCCTAGGTGAAACAAGATTCAAATTCAAGATTACATACAGTACTAGACTACTAGCTACATATCTCAAGTTGGTATAAGTTGAATTCAAGTTGCATAAAGTCCTTAACCTACAAGAGAATTCCAATTGATTGGAGCCACTCAATTTCTTCATGTTTCCACCTCTTCTTTGAGCCAAAACTTTTCTCATCATTACTCATCTTCAAGTTAAAGAACCTGCCATAAAGTTTTCAGAGGTATAATCTTATCATTGCTTCTTCTAGCAGTAACAACAAGAACATCTTTAGAATATGGTATGTGTGTGTGTGTGTGTGTGTCATTAAGAAAAGAATGAGCTTCTTCTTTTTGTAATATACTTCACTAAGTATAGAAGAAACATCAAAGCACATATACCAATATACAAAAATAGAAGCAAGTAGGTGATAAAGTGGGAAAGTCATAATAGAACTCAAAATGTTCTTGCTGTAATGATTGAGAAGAACAAAGATTCTATGACACGTGTTAATGTTCAATTCATAGACAAAAAAAGTGTTGAAACAATCTTAGA
Organism: Vicia villosa; assembly: GCF_029867415.1. Taxonomy (NCBI): domain Eukaryota; kingdom Viridiplantae; phylum Streptophyta; class Magnoliopsida; order Fabales; family Fabaceae; genus Vicia; species Vicia villosa. The sequence continues at coordinate 205,973,124 of NC_081182.1, forward strand.
CTTAGTGTACTTATGCTTCTGTTAAAACTTAGAAGCGGAATTGAACTTAGTGTTGTACTTATGCTTCTGTTAAAACTTAGAAGTGGAACTAAACAACACCTATCAAAGAAAAAACTTAGTGTACTTATGCTTCTGTTAAAACTTAGTGTACTTATACTTCTGTTAAAGCACATATGCAAAGTCAACATCATCAGTCACTATGACAGTTTCCAATATTTCACAAATGCACAAACATTCTATGCTAAACTATTAATTACTTAACAAATCAGTCACTATGACAGAAGCAAATCAGTCACTAAGTAGTGCAAGTGCGAGTTCAAGCTAATGTCTAGCACCTGGGCCCTGTAGTGGTTGTTTTTTAAAACAGCAGCATTAAATGTAGCTCACTGTCCCAAGCCAGTGATCAAGTTGCTTATCTAATCCTTATGGCTCTGTTCCATTTATATTCTTTTCATTTATCAAATGGAGCTATCGAATAACAAGAAACCATAGCACAAGAGAGTATTCACATGAAATTGAAATTATGAACAGAGCCATAAGTCTCAAATTTCTTTATCCAGTTCAATTGAAATTAGGCACATTCATTCAAAGTTATATAAAAAAAGAGGGAGAAAGTTACGTAACATATTTGTATAATGCTCTCCCAAGATAGATGGCAACTTCCAGTAACCTCATGTTATGGAAAAGAAGGTTGAAAGGTCCTCAACAAAATCGGGTCCATCAATATCAAATGGAGCTATAAGAGAAAATCAAAGTAGAAAATAATTAAACATACATTAACTATAAAAGAAGATAAATGAAAAGAATATAAATGGAATTGTTGTAGATACTAACCTGGAATTTCACAAAGCCAATCACGTGTACATAACAATGCTTCAACATTATCAGATTTAAGAGCGCCTCGATACTTATCAAGTATACGTCCACCTATACTAAATGCTGATTCTGATGCAACTGTAGTGATTGGAATGGTCAAAAGGTCACGTGCCAATATAGAAAGTTTGGGATATTTACCCTCATTTGCTTTCCAATATTGCAAAACATCCAAATCAGCATATTGCTCGTGATCAATTTTTTTTCATTCAAATAAGCTTCTAAATCAGACTCATCTCTTGACGGTTCACACAATTTACTTATGTAACTCCCAAAATCTTGCAAGTCATTTGAGAGAATGTTTGGACTACCTCTAATTGATCTTTGTGAAGATGAAGTGCTTGCTTCATTTGAGGACTTGAGATATTCTTGAAAAAAAAACTTTCAACTTATCAAATATCAACTTTGCAACTTGTATTCCCTCATCACCTAACAACCTCACATAGCACCACTCAACAAACTGCAACTTATATCTAGGATCCAAGATGACAGTAAATGATAGAACAACACTATAAGAATTCCAATATTTATCAAACTTTTTCCTCATTCTTCTAGCCATGCAACATAATTAATTTTGTTTTTCAAACTCACTATGAACAACACATGCAACTTCCTTGATTTTCATATGAATTCTCCACACACCACTAAAATAGAGGTTGGTGGTTGGATAAGAACTACCCGAAAATAACACTGTGATATCGTAAAATGGCTTCAAAAAATCAGCTATGGTTTTTACCTCATCCCACTCCTCGTTTGATAAGCAACAATCAAAATAGGGATCAATATCACTTAGGAGCGTATAGGATTCTCGTTGACCTATAGCAGTCTTAAGCATCAGATAAGTGGAATTCCACCTAGTAGGTAAGTCTTGACGAACTTGCTTAGAAGTCACATTTGAAAGTTGCTTTAAACAAGATGCAAACTTTATCTTTCGAGCTTCTGAGCCCCTTACATATTTCACACACAACCTAATCTTATCTAAAGATTCATCTATCACTTTCAAACCATCGTGAACTATTAAGTTCAAAATGTGTGCTCCACATCTAACATGAAAATATGCTCCCTCGACTATCAATCCTAATCCCCTTTTTTTTATATATACATGTACATTTTTCTTTTTTTTTGCACATATGTATTATGTATATATTTTTTGCATATGTATTTATTTTTTCTCTTTTTTTTTTTTTGTACATGTATGTACACATATGTTTTCCCTTTTTTTTTTAGAGAGGTAAACAAGGTTGGTGAGTATTTACAGAAACGATGAGTAACGAAAAAGAAACACACTTTATTAAAAAGAAAATACTAATCCATTGTTGGTTCACAAAGAGGAAATTGAAATTGAAAATCAAAATACTTGAAATAAAAATAAAAGCAACAATGAAAGCGGAATAAAACTAAGAACGCCTTTGGATGTCTTCTTTGAACTTGTCCACCATGTCTCTACAAAGTTCCATGAATTCCTTGACTTCTTTGGGAAGGATAACGAGAGATGATTCCGCCTTTGCCAAACTTTTTGGAATGTCTAGGATCAAGTCATTGCACAAATAAACCAACTTATCATAATTTTCACGACATTTCTCATACTCTTCAAGCATCTTAGGAACCATGCTCACATGCTCATTCGCCGTAAAAATAATGGTGTAGAGTCTCTTCCAATAGTCTTTTTCATCCAGGGCTGCCTCGTATTCCTCCTTTTGTCTTGTGAATACTTCCCTAAGTGATACCATAGCTTGAAATGCTCTTTCGTACTCACCAGTGCGCTGTAAAAGTTCTTCTTCCGTGGTTAATCTTCTTGCGTGCTCTTGTTGTCCAGCATTGAGGGCTTCTTGAAGATCATATTTGAGGTTCCTTATTTCATCCTCTTGATCTTTAGTCCTATCAGTTAATTCAAAGATTACAGCTTCCAGATTTTTCTCAGATTCTGCTTTGTCATGGGAAGCCTTTTCGTAACGCCTTCTCCACCTTGCAATTTCTCTATCCGCTTGTTCCAACCTCTCATTATGTGCTTCCAGATTAAAATTAGCACTTAGAACTCCTTCGGTTGCTCGCTTCCTTTTACTCCTCTGTCTATCATTTTCTTCCTTAGCAGCTTGAAGCTCTTGATTTTTCTCTTTAAGGTCAAAGCGTAGTTGGCTCCTTTCATTAGTAAGTTGATGCAAATCAAGTTCTAATTTCTCTTTCTCCTTTCGGGACGCCTCTAGGGCAGCCCTGATTCCTTCTATCTCTTCGATGGATAAAGGAACAGGATCAGGAGAATCAGGCTTGTAGGCGGGATCCACAACAAAAGGAAGCAACACTTTTTTTACTCTTTCTTGAACCCATGCGGTATAAGATGCTTTTGCAATTACATTCTTTGGCCCAAAGTCTCTCCTTTTCACATTGCTCCAAGCTTGAATTACCTTTTTCCATGTTCTTGGTTCACCTTTCCCATTGTCATGCAAAATTAATTCTTTTATACGTTGCTCGGAAGGTTCCTTATCCATGGAATGACCCAATTGACGTAGTGCTAAAGCAGGATTATAATTAATACAACCAAGAGTTCCTATCAATGGCACATTGTTGAATTCTCCGCATTTGTAAATGATCTTATCTGAATTCAGCTTTCTTGCATACCATAGAATAGAGTCCGCTTTAAGAGCCCTTAATTTTTGAGACCAATCGTTCCTAGTCAATTCTTGGATAAAGCAACTAGCTTTGTAGAGATGGGAAGTCAACCAAGAATAGAGCAAATGAACGCAACAAACTAGCACTCCTCTCTTTCTTTCATACCTCATATGAATAGCATAGTAAATGTTAGCGAGGATAGTCGGAGTTGGATCTTTGTCAAAAAGCCTAAAAGAAGTGAAAGCATGAATAGCGGTAGGATCAATATAATCAATATTCTTTGGCAATAAAACAACACCGAAAACCAAGAGAGCTAATACATGTCCACAAATGTCCCATTGTTTCCTTTGAGCAAACATTAGCGCTTTATTTTCTAAATAAGATCTTTTGATCCCATGCACCTCTCCCTCAGTTTTATAGTTAGCTTTTAATTCCTCAGCGGACATTCCCAAAGCCTTTTCTAAATAAGTATAGAATTCCTTTTTTATCCTCGAGAAACCCAACATAGCATCCATTTCTTCTAAGGTAGGAGCTAACTGAAAATCCTGGATAGTAAAACATCTCAAAGGCGGATCATAGAATTGTACCAAAGCGGTGATAGCTTCCTCTTGTACTTTTACCCTTAGCAAATCCAATATATTTCCATAGCGGATCTCAAACCTATCCAAAGCACCTGATGGTAATTTCTCTTTGATTATCTTCAATTTCTTGATGTCTGGAGTAGAAACAGTAAAGTGGACAATTTTCTTCGTACTCATCCTTCCTACACATCCACCAACAAAACACAATCTTACCAAAATATATATATACATATGTGTATTATTTTTTTATGGATAAGATATGATGAGAATGCAAATGATAGATGATGCATGCAAACATAAAAATAGAAAAATAATACAGACATATAAAACACAACCAAAAAAAACAATTAACATGATATTTCAAAGAACCCAGGTTCATAGGTTCGACGTAGGGGGCTCTTGGGAGCCAACCTTTTTATGGGGGTTCTAGAAGGTCTCATGGGGTCGTTCGTAGCCTCCGAGACTTTTTCGTCTCTTCGGATTTTGGAACAACTCATTTTATCCATGAGGTTCGAATTTTTGGGGTAGGTTCCCGGAGAGATCAGCTAAGTATCCAGTCCAGCCCTCCACAAAGTCAAGCTTCGTTTCGGACCTTTCCAAACACCTAACCCACTCCGAGTGGAGTTATCAGTGAGATTCGTAAGGCGATTCATGTCCCCTTTTGGTCTCAAAGTTAACTCCCACACTTAAGGTTTAACTGACATGAAAATAGAGTAAAATATATAATAATAAAGGCAAATATTTTCAGGCAGATAAAAACATAAAACAAATAAACAAATAAATAATTTAATGTTCATTAAAAGATAAACCTCCCCCAAAACCCTAAATGTGGCAATTTGCCAACCCTAAAGTGCGCCACAAACCCTAAACCACAAACCATGAGCCATAAACCTAAACCCACTCAAGCCTTAGGAGCATAATAATTAACTAAAAGTGTTCTCCCCAGCAGAGTCGCCAGCTGTAGCAACCTGCCTAAAAATTTAGCTTTAGAGTCACCACCTATTCTGAAGGGCGAATAGGAAACCCTACACAGATACGAGATTCAGGGTAAGTTATTATAATCAGGCTGAGGGAAGGTGTTAGGCACCCTCAGCCCTTTCCTAAAGGCTAATAATTCAAAGATTAGGGTTTCATGGCAGGGTTCATAAAGAAATATGGCAAACAGAATTATAATGACATGATTAGAATTTTGAAGAGGGGGACTCGCCTTGTTGCCAAGTGCCTACGTACCTCCTTAGGGAGGATCAGAGTCTACGTAGTTCGGGGAAGGTTGTACGCCATTAGGATTGAATTTGATTAGAGATGTGTTTTTTAGAGGCTTTTTGAATGGCCTATCGTAGTTTGATAATTGTGTAGTTTTGAATGGATTTTAGAATTATTTTAGGGTTTGGGCGTACAACCCTGATTTGGCACAATTAACCGCAATGATCAATAGATTTGATCACCATAGTTAAAAGATTAGGGGTTTTGCACCATTACCAATTCAAATCGATTGATTCGATCATCACTAATAATGAATTAATGTGTTTTATTATTATTATTTTATAAATTGTATTTTATATTGTTACCTCTCATAATCGATTAACACGATTACAAATAATAACAAATTAAATTTAGCATGAGGCAAGATTAATCATCACAATCAATAAGATGATTGCAACCATTTAATCGAATATAGTTTGAATTTTATTTTAATTAAATAGTATTTTAATTAAAATCATTGTTAACCATAGCGATCAATCGATTTAATCGGCACGAATAACAAATTGAGAATTTTTAATATAATCATTACATATTTATTTTATAAAAAAAGTAATTATCATATAATTAATATATATTAAAAATAAGTATTTTAATTAAAATAAAACAAATGATTAAAATTTATTTTAGTTTTATTAAGGTTTTTATTCAGTGTGGTAACCTTGAGGGTTTATGTTATAGGGGATCAGATCTTGGGCGTTAGATCTGAGTTGATAGTGGCTGAAGGGTCAAATTTTGAGGATGTATGGTGGAGTTTAAGATCCAAGACGCACTGGATCGTGAGTAGCACAAATTAGAAAAAATATATGGGGAAGCTGGGTGTTGAACCCGCGCCCCCAGGGTCATTCAACGCTCTTACCAACCCAACCAGGATGTTCACGCGTTTAGAAAACGCTTTTATCACAACAAATACAAAAATCAAGAAAATAAATGGAAAAGCTCGCGCGTAGATTCAAACTACCCAGTAGTACAGAGACACGTCATCGTCTTCTCCACTTACCCTGCAAATTTCAGGAAAGACAGCTACGAAATAGCTACGGTTTTGGGTTCGTAGCAACTGCATTGAAAAATAACGAATAGCTCATACAAGGACATAAATTTTTCGCACCCCTTCTAAATCCTTCGTCCCGTCCCCACGATTTCAACCATACATTCAATTGATCCTAATTTTCCCTCTAACCAAAAGCCCCAATTTAAAACCCTAAAACCCTTACTCGGACGTTAATGGTAGCACGCGATTAAACCATGTAAACTTTAATTTAATCATTCAGAAACGATCACAGGCATCATACAAACCATAACACACCAATAATTTAACACATGAATGCTTCAAACATGCAGATCGAGCAAAGTTTCAGAAGGACCTACCTCGACTTATAGGAGATTATTCTGGGGGTGCTGATGACGCATGAGTATCCCAATAGCTTCAGAATCCCTTGGTGAACCTTGTGCAATGCTTGAACCTTATTGAGAACCTCCAATGCCTTGAAACCGAATCTCAATTTCTTGCTCACTTTTGAGTTCTTGCAGTTGCGTTTTTGTCCAAAATTTCTCCCCTAATCCTTGTGCCTTGTGCTCAGTATTTATAGAGAGACGAAATTAGGTCAATCATACAGCCCACATGCCTTTGAATCCAATCTTTCCAAATTTGAGAAAATTGATTTTATTTTCAAATATGAACTTTCTATTTTGGCCCTCTTTTGTGTTGATTTCTTCCTCCAATCAATATGCACGAAATTATATCATATTTTGCCTTAAATGCTGATTAAAACCAATCCCTATGCATATATTTAACAAAATATTTGATTTTCTACTTAATTAAACTATTTTAAATCATTAAAAAATGAAACAAAATTATATAAATTGGATAAAAAAAGAAAATCGTGGCATGTTGTTTGGATCACTTTTGAATCAAGTTTGAGTCATAAAATATAGGCCCACTTGCAAGAAATTCAAATTGGACCTCCTTTATTTCACATTTGGTCCTCCTAAATCACCTAACTTTGATCAAGCATATCTCACTCAATTTTTAAGATATGAAGGAGATCTAATACTTTTTAGAAACCTCAAGAGGTCCCCTACAAGCCACTTTGGAACATATTTTTCATTTGAGGCTTTTATCTTGATCATATTCTTTTTGGGAAAAAACTGTTTCTGAAGGATGCCTGAAAATGACCTGTAATCTTTTGCCTTGTATCTTTTAAATGAAGCATTTCTAGCCCTGTCTTGTGAGACACAAAGTTGTAGAGAATCCAATTTCCTTCAAAATAGGCTTTGAGTGGGGAATTTTTGATGTTCCATGTGAAAGTTATGCCCAGTCAAAGTTGGGTTGACTTTCTCCTAAGAAACCCTAATTTGAACCTTTTTGCATTTGTTCATCTCTGAGTTTCTATTAATGGAATCATGATCAATCTTTGATCAAATGATGGTTATGCATCCCCACACTTGATGTTTGCCCCAATGATTATGGTTTGGATCATGCTTTGATTGTAGTTGACCTTCAGGTTTGAATCAGTTGACTGTGGGTTATCTGGATTATTTGAGTGGGCAAGGTTTTGAAGTTTGCTCTTAAACCTTGTTATGAGAGAATTGTGGGAGGTAAATTTTGGGGTATGACAAAGACATATTGATTTGAGGTATGAGTTTTATTAATATTATACCCTTGATTACTATTTGATGCATTCTCCCACCATCACTAAGTTAGATAAGCCTGATGACCCACAGCCTATCATTATCTCCATGTATGGACCTTGTAAGGTACCCAAGAACATATCAACCAGCTCCATATCAAGCATTGGAGGTTAAACGCAGTCCGCCAACTCTCTTCATCTGTGAGCGTTCTCCTTGAATGACTCGTTACTCTTCTGAGAAAGACATTGCAATTGAGTAAAACTCATAGCCATATCAGTATTGTATTGATAATGCTTCAGGAATTCAATAGCCAAGTCTTTATAGGTATGCACATTGTCTCTTCCCAGTTGCATATACCATTCCAATGATGCCCCACTGAGACAATCTTGAAAATAATGGATGAGAAACTTGTCATCATGAGCGTACGCGACCATCTTCTGAATAAACGTCATCAAATGAGTTTTTTGATAACTAAACCCTTTGTACTTCTCAAAATATGGCATATTGAACTTTAGATGGATCACGATGTTTGACACTAAGCACGTGTCAACAGCATCCAGACCATAGGCATCTTTTCCTTATAGGGCTCTTATTTGTTCACCTAGAATACGACATATTTGAACAACTTCTAGGGTATCCTGATGAGTTGTGACATTGATCATTGGGTTTACCTCTTGACGGTGTTCAGTAGCGTGAAGCGGTGGGATATGCCAAACTTGATTAATGGAGTGTCCCTATTCCATAGAGATTTTATTGGCTATAGCATTGTGCGCTGGCTAAGGTTGGATAGGATCATCCATCTGCCAAGGAAAATCGTACATTGGGTTGTTCACCATAGTAAAGCATGATGTAGGATCGACATTTTCTATGAAGGCATTCTGGAAATTGTTCTTCGACAAAGCTAGAAGAGCTTCCAACATCTAGTCAACCTTATGGTTCATAGCGTTCATGTCCTCTCTTAGCATAACTTGATTTTGTTCCAACCGTTCCATTGCCCTTCAGAAGTTATCAAGAGTTCACAATGAGTACAAGGAATCGACTAAAGTCAAACAAAAGGTGTGTAGCAGGGAAAATCTGATATCAAAGCCATTAGATTGACTTGACTCATTATTTCAGTGAAAGTCGCCACCGCGCTTTATTGTATCTAAAGGAAATGGGAAAATAACGAAATAAAACCCAAAGTTTGTTTTTAAAACAAAAAGAGATCTTAGGTACGGGTGTTAATCACACAAGAGGAAGGTTTTAAGCACCCCTCATATATGTGGTACTCCACAGGAATCTTTTTGAAAGTCTGTGTTTATTAAAAAGATATTATGTGCGAAAAAAGGGTTTGTTTGAATTTTAAAATAACCTCGGCAAGACATTAAGCCTTGTGCTTACATACCTCCTCGGTGCAATGGAGAAGTCGGAGCTAATGTAATTCCACTTAAAATGGAAAAAGGTCTTTTAAAAGGAATAAACACTTTATCATCGTCGGAGAGAATACTCAGCCATTGATCTTGATCATGAGAACATATGGATTTTTTGCATCACAAATGAAAGAAGGGCTCCAACTCGGATGAAAATCAACGAGTATGCCACTAGCTCTCTCACGTGGAAAAGATTTCATCATATCAATCAATCTCAAAATTGTGGGGTATCACAACTCACTACAATAATTAATCGTGTCTAAACTTTGAAAGAAAATGCAAACAAGGGCAAAAGATATTTTTAAAGAAAGGTTTTTAAAATAAAAGGTTGCAAACATAAGAAGATTTTTGGAAAAAGGGAGAAGATTTTGAAAATCTAAGAAGGGGAGGAGATGAAGAGGCTATCCTAGTGCATAAAATAAAAGTTAAAGAAAGAACGATCTAACTGAAATAAGAAGCAAACACTTGACATTAAGAGTCAAGGTAGATTTCCCATCCTTTGGACTACCAACACTAAACCGACGAATTACCACTTGGAGATCCAGATGAACTTATTATCTTTAGCACCACTTTGCATTAAGCACGTTAAATTTCTGACGAAAATCGGGCAGAGTAACAGCTGTTTTCGGGTAAAATCCTTATCACGACGCCTTGGAATTAACCATCAAGGACTTTCCAGGAAATACCTACACACACAAACAGACAACAATCCAATGCCAGACAGAGTAACAAGGTCCAGATGTACTAAGTCCAACAAGTCCAAATCTCCAAAATGCTCTGGATAGTAATCAATATTCCATAGGGCCTTATATGTTTTTTAGATTTTAAGTTGTTTTTTAATGTTTTAGCACAAAAATATAGTATGGTCCAAATGGACAAAGAGAAAATAGAGAAAACATAAACAAAGCGTCCAAATGGACAAAGAGAAAATAGCGGAATATAAACGTCCAAATGGATAAATAGAAAATGGTGAGTGAAGATCGATGGTGAGTGAAGGATGTTCTCGGATTTAAATTCAATGAAAGTTTATCAGAAGCTTGATAAAATAATAGCGACTACACGATAAACTTCCATAAGCCTTAAATCAACCACATACAATTCTCTTCCATATTTGATCTTTTTATTCGGGACACGAAATGTTGCGCTATGTTAAGTAGATCGCCAAGTGATTTATGTAGAAATCACCCTACAACGAGGCCGGTCACCAATTTAGCGTAGTTGTGCTGCTAAAAGTCAAATTTGGCATAGTGCGACCAAGTAAGACATGCATCTAGAAAGTCTAAACACTACACAATCACCAACTAATTTACGTGTTTTCTAAAACTCAGGTAGAGGGTCTCTCTCTCATAGTATCAATGAAACACCCATAGAAATTCCCAACACGGCATTATAAAACATGACATTATCTATCAATAATACAAGAATATAATAAGAAATAAAACATGTAACAGATAAGAGATAAACACAAAAAGGAAAACAAACAAACAAACAAACAAAGCACTCAAACGTAAAGAGAACTAAATTAAGATGGACTCGCGTAGGAGAAGTGTTCCCAGCAGAGCCGCCAGTTGTCGCATGGGATCTGGTGGAAAAGGTCCAAGTTTGTTTAGCCCCTTTTTTCACAAAATTCCTTTTGGGTGAATTAAAAGTTTAAGATGAACTAAAACAAATTAATCAAATAAAATTTCAAATGATTTTAAATAATCAAAATAAAATCAAAAGGATAACACAGTAAATTCTATTTGTTTTTTATGAACATGTTGACAAAAAAACAAAAATAAAATGACTCAAAATTAATAAAAATTGATCGCAAAAATGTCAGAAAAAATGCACCAAAATGATCAACATGAAATATAATTTTGAAACACAAACAGGTTTTCCTCAAATTTTGAAGTAAAAATATTTGGTGGTAAAGGCTTGGGCTGATAAAAATGTGACCGAAAAAGAAGTAAAAAAATAAAATGAGCATGCCGGGTTAAACTACATGAATCATTGATTAATAAAACTGACGTCTACAAACTCGATATTTCAATTTTTCGCCCACTAATTCTATATACATTTGAGAAACAATTAAACTGATTTGTCTGTAAAACCAAAAATATATGTCTAGTCGGCATTTTAGGCAATATGCGAGATGAAATGCATGTTATGATGCATGTATAGATTTATTGACTCAAGGGAAAATTGGGGTATGACACTCTTAAGTCATTAAGCTTTTCTTGACTGCAAACTCCACACTTGCCTTTTTTCTTGAATTGAATTCAATTAACCACTTATTGCTTCCAATCATGTGGTTAAAATAACCAGAATCTAAGTACCACGTTAGAGATTGGGGCTCCTCCATAAGTTGTTACCATCAACATGACAAGATCTGAATATGAATCATCTTGCACCATGTTAGCCTCCTCCGCACCAGTCTTGGTCGGCTTTCCTTTTCCAAACCAACAATCAGCTACAAAGTGACCATACTTCTCATAGTTGAAGCATTAAATCTTTCTCTTGTCTTGAAACTTTTTCTTGTTTTAAAATTTCTTAAAGCCTCGTCCTCCTTTAGTGAATCCTGATTTTTCTTCAATCTTTTTCTTCTTTATGTTATTTTGTGTGACTTCTTTCTGGTATTTGCCTTTGCTCTTCTTTCACATCTTCTTCATGTCATCAAACACTCCTTTCTTGGAATGAGCAATTAGGGCCTGTTCAAAATCTTTCACTGTCTCTCTGTGATTCAATCTCATCTCTCTGGCTTTAAGAGATCCTTAGAGATCCTCCATTATCATTATGGTTAAGTCATTGGTTTCCTCAATTGTTATTACTATCATATCATATTGAGAAGTGAGACTTCGAAGCACCTTTTCAACTTTCATTTGCTCAATCAAGATCTCTCTATAATTCTTCATTTGGTTGATCAATTCATAAACCCTTTTGAAGAAGCCTGCTATTGATTCTTCCTCTTTCATTTATAGCATTCCATACTATTTTCACAACGACTAAAGACGCACCTTCTTCACTTTTGCATCTTCATTTGATGAATGTAAAAACAATATGATTTGATCCTTCTTCTTGGATTCCTTTGAGTACCAATTTCTGAGCCTCAGTAGTATTTTTTGCTAGCGGTTTTCAACCCTCTACTACGTACTCTGCTACGTACTCTAACACATCTTGAATAATGAAGATCACTCTCATTTAAATACACCATTTTTCCAAATTCTTGCCATCAAGAATTGAAAGATTTACATAGAAATGACTTTTACTCCAACCATAACTTCAATCGCTGTTGATTCCCGAAGGTGAATCGGTCTCGTGATATCAAATGTTAGTACTATCATAGCACTATGTAATTAAGAGAGGGGGATAGAGAAAATAGTGAAGTGAAGGAAGAGACTTAGTTTATTATTGATTCATACGCAATTAAATGGATTCAAACCAAACAATAGGACATATTATTTATTATTTAGAGTACATGTTACGCTATGAAGCAGTAATTTCTAATCAACATTTCTACTAAAGAAACTTATGAAATCATTCCAATATTATTGCTTGGAGTCCCTACATTACAAAAAATCTTCAACTCTTATTCAATTGGTAGGAGGGCATTGGCGGAACAGTGAATCCTGCAAAATATTACCAAACTCAATAAATAAATTCTTATTCAATACTAATAATTAGTAATTATTAACATAAATAAATAAATTAAGAGTTTCTTACTATCACACTGAAAGCCATGAGGAAGAGGTTTGCCACATTATCAAAACAGTACATCACATTGTCCCAACTAATTAAATCCGCATATGTCTTTGAAGGATCAAGAGCTGTTTTACGAAAAAATTAAAAAAAATTATCAAAATTAAAATATAAATAGTTTAATATTAATCTAACCATCAATATTTCATTTGTGTCCTGAGAAATGATTAAAAAAAATCAAATATACTACATTCATGGAAAATATCGGATAAACCGAATCTCGTCTATATTACAGAAGTATTATATATTTAACCTAAAAAAAAAACTTCAAAAAAGCAAAAACTTACGCAATTTTCGACTGAGACCATTCTTGCAAACGCATGGAAAATTAGCAGTTTTAATTATATCACAACATCGATCATTAGGAGGTATTGGTTCTTGCAAATCTTTGTTCATGTAAATCAAACACTCAATATTCATGCTAAGAATATCATTTTCACAATCTTCTCCATTCACATTTTTGTAATAGCATAGAGATATTATTACAAGGATGGTTAATAACCATATTGATTTCATGTTAGAAACTAACATTTTGTTTTTTTTTTTTTTTTTTTTTTTTTTTCTCTTTTTTTTAGATGTGGGTATGGTTTGGTATATGCTTGAGGTGTTATTTATATTAAGGTTATAAAGAGGAGAAATAAATGTGCATTTAAATTTGTTGACTAGTATCTTCTAATTACATGTACAATATCCGATACTGTTATAAATAAAAACAGATTTTTAGATTTATTTGCATCCAAATTTGTTTAATAATAATAAGTACCAAAAAAAAAAAAAAAAATTTGTTTAATAAAATATTTTTCATCTAAATTACTTTAGAATTCAATTTTTTTTATATAAAAAGTATTGTGTTAAAAAAATTAAAAAACAAATTATTAACTTGGTGGAGGAATTGGTTTCATGAAATTAAGAAATGGGATGAATGTATGATAGATGACAGTAGGGTGATGTGGATTCATATTTACGGCATTCCGGTTGACGCGTGGTGTTTTGAGTTTTTCGTGAGAATAGCTTAATCAATGGGCAGTTTTGTGTGCATAGATGAACATACTTTCAAAGGCGATCATTTTGATGTAGCGCGCATTTTGATCAAAGTCGCGATTTCGTTCAAGGTTCCGGATAAATACACGGCTGTCATTGATGGTAAGGAGTTTACTTTGATTTTTCAGGAAACTAATTACGACTCTTCGTGCATCAATTTAGGTACAACTATAACTCATATTACCAGCAATGAATCTTCTGATTCGGAAGATGGTTGGACGAATAGTTTGAATGCAGGGGACGATGGATTTGTGTCTGAATTTTCGGTGGACACCATACACTACGCCAAAATTAGCTAAAAACACCGCTGCTAAAGGCCATCGTAAGAAAGCGCTCCAAAAAAACGCTGCTAAAGAAAGCACCTTAGAAAGCGCTTTTACAAAAGTGCTGCTAAATGTTAACTTTAGAAAGCGCTTTTAAAAAGCGCTGCTAAATGTTAACCTTAAAAGCACTTTTAAAAAGCGCTGCTAAAGTTATATGAAAAGAAAGTGCTTTCTAAAGAAAAAGCGCTGCTAAATTTAACATTAAGAAAGTGCTTTTCAAAAGCGCTACCTTTTCTAAATTTTATAATTAAAATTCTTAAACCCTAAAATTATAAAACACGATTTCAGTTGTTCCACCCCTTACGCGACCTTCATCCTCAGTTGCTCAACCGTTCACCACCGGTCACTGCGGCTCTCAATTCCATCAACATCGTCGTAACTCACAAAAATCTCTTTTGAAACGCAATTCTCAGTTCCTTCTCAGTTTTAACTTGTGTCGTTCTCACTTCAGGCAGCAACAACCAAGGTTGTCAAACTCATGAGTCTACTCAAACTCGTAAAGGGTCCCTAGACTCGACTCGCAAACTCGAACGAGTCTATGGAAAATAAAAAATGACTTTCGAAAATCTGTAAGTGACACATATATGACACACTCCTAATTTTTACACTTGTAAATATCTTTTATATGGCATAAATATATATAATAGTACACAAATTAACATTAAAATTTAAATTTCATACTCTATAACAAATTTCTTAGGAAAAACTCGAAAATAAAACAAATAAAATAGCATAGTATGTAGTTAAAGACTTAAAGTACTAATATCTTCTTAATTGACTACTACATAAAGCAAAAAAAACATAGTAGATATATGCTAATGGCTTCAATCATCGAAAATTCTAGCGAAATTATCACCATAAGTATCATCACCATCAAACTCTACCCCAGATGAATCTACTTCTTCATCATTAATCATTGTTGGATTGCTTCAAGTTTCACTTTCACCTAACTCAACATTGTCATCCCACCACTACATAACTTTAATAACAACAACATCAGCTTACACAATATTATCAATAATAACATCATTTTGCTCAACAATAACTGTAGTTTGCACATTTTCTTCATCAGGATCTTCAGTAGTCCATTCATCACCTGAATGAATATCTTTAAATGAAAAAGCAACACTCTTTACTTTTCCTTTTTTACTTTTCAACTTCAAATTGCATATTGCATAAACCAAATTATTTATCTTTTTCATACTAGGAGAGAGAGAGAGAGAGAGAGAGAGAGAGAGAGAGAGAGATTCTAATTCTTGTACAAACAAAATAAGATAAGGGCTTTTTAAAAAATAAAAATAAAATCTCTTGGGGAATTTGGACTTTTATTGGTTTCATAAAACAAAATTAAAAAAACATATAGACTCGGAAATTCATGATAGACTCGCGAGTCTATACGAGTTTATGCGAGTCTACCCGAGTCTATTCGAGTCTATCAAAAATGACTCTATGTGTGAGTCTACTCGTTTATGCTTCCTATAGACTCGTAAACTCGTACGAGTTTACGAGTCTACCCGCGAGTTTGACAACCATGGCGACAACACCTCCTCTCAGCAACAACAACTTCAAATTTGTTTAGAGGTAAATCTTCTCTCATCTTTCACTATTTTTCTATCGGAATACTCTCATTTTGTTGTTCTTTGAAACCCTAACTTGACCTATTGAAATTAACACTACTGTGATGATTTTTGAGAGCTGATAAAATAGCTTATAGCATACATTAAAATAGCTTTTATCTATCCTTTGATTTGGCCTTAATATTACGTACATCTCTGAAATTCTAATGATAAGTAGTTGAATTTGTTTTTCACAATGTATTGCTCTATTTGACTCATTTAGAACTCCTTGTTTTTGAACTTTGAACCCCCTCACAATTATGCTACAAAAGAAGGAAACAAATGGTTGAAGTTAGTAAAGATATTGAGAATATCCTTCTTTATGTATGAAATGGGCGTACAAGAAACAAGAAATTTTCAAATTTATTTCTAAGAGGTGTATGCGTTTTCTGACCTCAGTTGTTCAGAAGAGGTTCAAGTTTGCTGAGAACAGTGTTAAACTTTATGCTGAAAAGGTTAACAATAGAGGACTTTGTGCTATTTCTCATGCTGAATCTCTACGTTACAAGCTCTTTGGTGGTCTTGCTGTGCGCAGGTATATTTGTGCAACTTAGTAAAATGGATCTCATAATAATGATATATGTTGTTGCACTTCAAGAATTTGATTATTTTTAATCATGCTTATATTAATATTGATGCTTAATTATGTGGAATTTAGTTACAGATCAGTATATGAATGAGAATTTGTCTTTTGTTTTAGACCATTATAGAACCAAATGGTATTCTCTTTTGTATTGGCTATTTTCTATGAAGTTTGTATATTTGGGATTCTGAAGTGTGTGTCCTTTGTCTTTACTATCTTTCATGGTTCTTTTCATTTTACATTTCATTTGATTTTTAATCCCGCAAATGTAGATGGTTCTGATTGAAAACTAGTGTTTTTTGTATTAATAATGAAAATTGAATTTGTTTATATTGATTTTATTAAGATCAAACATTTAGCAACTCATTTACTGTGTGAATGCTTTTGCCGTTTTTTTTTTTTTTTTTTTTTTTGTGTATGTCATTAGTTTATTTGAATGGTTTCAATGAAAGGTTAATGTTATTGTTATGATTATTCGTATTGAAGTTAATCAAGAAACTTTTGAGGCTATGTTATGTGTTAGTGTTTAGTCGCATTTTAATTTTAATTGGAATTTTGAGTGAAGTGAGGATTCCGTGATAGTTTCGATGATGGTTTAATCTCCATGTTGCGTTTATTCGCGTAGATTATGACCGAGAAACCATTCGAGGCATCCATGTTGTCTTTATTGTTGCATTGAATTTAATTGAAAAGGTGTGCTTAGTTTCTGCTTTTGTTGAATTCATTCGACTTAAAACATATAGAATTGATATGAATATGTATCCATAATAAAGATGAAAGAGACAACAAACAGATATAGCAATGCTAACTAATCATAATGTATAGAATAATCTCCCCCTGAGATTAACAATCTCCACCTAAAATTAATACCAGATGAATTTAATATAAAAGGACTTCCTTGAGTATTTTTCATTTCATAAGAGACTTTAACGTTAAGCATAATCTGAAGATGATTCAGAGTTTCCTTTCAGAGTTTCCTTTTGGACAGCATCAAGGCTTTGAATTTTCTTTAAATAACTTAGCGTATCAGAGCATCAAATTTTGTTTGCTTCAGATCTTTGGAATTTCATTCATGGATTTTAAGATCTTCAGAGCATCAAAATACGTTTCTCCTCTATTTGAGATATTCAGAGCATTACATTCCTGCAAAAAAATTCATATGCAGAACTTTGCAATTTTTGTTAGAACAAAAAAGTTTGAGACTTAAGCCTGACAACTGATATAATAAAATCAATTCAGTATTACGTTTCTCCCCCTTTTTGTCAGCCATCAAAAAGCATAAAAAAGATTCAGATGAAAACAAAGAATGAAAGGGAACTAAGAAATTTTATTGAGAAACAGAATGTTAACAAAACATATGCAAAAAACAAAAGAAAACTCCTAAAGACACAAGACACATACTAAGAAAGTTTAGAAGCTAACAGGGCTAGGATGTTCTTGATCTCAGCGGTATCTTCTGCCTACTTCTTAGAAGTCTCTTCAGACTTCAGCATCCAAGTCTTGATCTCTTCGTTTGTATCATCTTGCTTAGCCAAAAGATCAAAGACAGCTTCTTGATTCCTCGGAAGTTCCTTCAAAGTATTCCACACTTCGGAAGTTGAGGAACTAGCAAAAGAAGAAGGGGCTTGAATAATTGATTGAGCAACCGGATTAGAGACAAACCAAGAAAACAGAGTTTCCATGTCTGTTGTCAGAAGAACAAAATCCTTAGGAGCAAAAGGATATTGTTTTGGCTTCCAAACCACCATAGGCAGAGGATTATCAATTTCCATTTCATCAGCCTCAGGCTCCATATCATCAACCTCATATGCAACAGCAACAGAAGATTCTTCCTGCAGAGACTTCCACTTTCTGATATTCTGAAAAGCCTTCCAATTCCCAAAATCCAGAGCCAAACCAGCAGGAGCAGGAGCTTCAGAAACACATATATTCTGAAGATCCAGAACATTAGCTTGCAGATCCTTGGAGAAGGCGTTCCAGAGCTTTCTAACAACCACATGATCTAACTTAAGATCATATGCAGCCTTCAGATTTTCCATCCAATTTCGTACCCTGTAGTTAAGTAACTGAAAACATGTATCAACAGAGGGTGGGGTTGAGATGGGTCTGATGATGGTAATGGGCTCTTGTGGTTTGGAAATAAGGTAGGGGCAGAAGGTATGTCAGAAAGAAGAAGTGGAGTGAGTGAGATAGGTGAGGATTCCTCTTCATGATCAGAGTCTAAGACAACGACTGCTGGATCAGAGGAAGGTGTTGTGTTGCGAGGTTGGTGGAAAAGAGAGTCGGAGGATGGAGATGATGGGTCAGAAAAATCACAGAAGACATGAATGTCTACTGCTGATTGGGGCTCAGATGTTTGAGATGTTGGTTATGGTTGGGGTGCAAAAGATTGAGGTTCAGATGGTGGAGGTTGTTTAGTGGAGAAAATGTTTTCAGAAGGTAAGGTTGGGAAAATGACAGTTAGAGGTGGAGGATTCAGAATGATTGGTTCAGAAGGTTGAGCTGGTTGTTTTCCTTTGGATGAAGTGGGGGCAGATGATCGAAATTTAGAAAAAAAAATGGTTGTTGTTTTTGTTAAATTTTTCGTGAGGCTTTTTAATCCATGAAAAATAAACTTTTTAGGAAGCCTAAAGCTCCTGCTTTAGAAGCTTAAGGGTGTGTTTGGATCGAGGTAGAGCGAGGGGAGGGGAGGAGAGGGAATATTTGAAATAAAATGTGTTTGGTTCAATTTTTAGGAGGGGAGGGGATGGGAGCAAAATCCCTCCAAATGACACTTTTTGCGTTCCTCCGAATCGGGGGGATTCGGAGGGGAGGGGAGAGGATCTGAGTTTTAATATTAATTAAATTAATATATTTACTAAAATATCCTCAGTTTTATTATTTTAAAAATATTATTTTCTTCCATGTTCCTACTTTTCTTTTTGTGATTTTTTCTCTATTGCTTCCATCAATTTATTATAATTATTCTTCACCTTCAAATTTTTTTTTATTTTTTTATTTAATAAAAATTATAATTACTATAATTTTTTTTATTATAATTTATTTTATATATTCAAAAGTTGTTATCAACGCATAATTTATTTTGTATCGAGAGTTATAATACGAATCAACTGTACTCAATTTTTTAATATTATGCGATAAGTTATGACTTTTTAATCACACAGTTATACAAATATTATTTCCAAGAAAATATTTATGAATTTTTTACAATTGAATATCATATCACTTATATAAAATTACAAGGATAAAATTGTAAATTATTATTAAAATCTCTCTCCTCCCCTCGTGAACCAAATATATTTTTAAACGAAATTCATTCCCTCCCCTCCCCTCCCCTCGTTTGAACCAAACATATATATAATTACAAAAAATCCCTCCCCTCCCCTTCTCTTCCCTCCATTAAAATCCCTCCCCTTCCCTCCCTCTCATTTGAAACAAACAGACCCTAAATTTTCGCTAAACCTAAAAAATGACAGAAAATGCTCTGCTAAATTATGGTGGTTTGTTGTGATTTAGGTGATACCAAAAACTCACTACAATGTTTATTAAACCTTTCAATCTTCACCCGTTGTATTTATTGGATCTGTTCTGGTGTTTGACATGAGACAAACTTCAGGACCCTTAAAATATTTAGATAGGTTAACTAGCAACTTTGTTCATAGTTTGCAGTGTCTTGCTATTATAATTATAGATATTATAGATGGTGAAGAAGAAGAAGTGACATTTTGCTTTTAAATTTCAATTGGTACTCTTCTAACTTTTAAGAGTCCAAGGGACTGAGGAGCTCTAACTTTAGGAGTGCAGAGGATTGGCTACTGGGGAGCACGATTAAAAGTACATCAAATCCAATCTAATGGTAAATTTCCATGTTTACTTTTTTTCTAATGACAATTTTGTTTTACTAATAGATAATACACTTCACGGTAAAGAAAATATCTCACGATATACTTTATCACATTAAACAACTCACATCAATGTAATTGTTAGAGTTGGTTGCTGTCATGGAAGAATGGCTAATGAATTAATATCAATGAATAGCAGTAATATATTGTAGATTGAAGGTCCAAATTTAGGGGTGGAAATAGGCTAGGCTAGGCTTTAGAAGGTCTGAGTCTGGTCTACGATAAACTTAAAAGGCCTAAGCCTGGCTTGAGGCCTGTCATAGGCTCAGTTTTTTGGCCTGGCCTGGCCTTTTTAAAAGCTTGGCCTGGCCTGAAAGCCTATTTAAAAAGTCTGTATCTCATTAAAGTTTTCAATTAATCTATATAACTTGAGAAGTCTTGTAGGTCGGCCTATATATATATATATATATATATATATATATATATATATATATATATATATATATATATATATATATATATATATATATATATATATATATATATATATATATATATATATATATATATATATATATATATATATATATATATATATAGATATATAGAGAGAGAGGGTAGCCTATTTAGCTTTTTTTTTCTAATATATATGCATACATGAACCAACTTATTTAACATATCTCTAATATATATATATATATATATATGAAAATATAGGCCGGCCTATAAGGCTTCATAGGCTTTTTTAATAGCCTAAGCGTGGCCTATTAAATAAAATAGGCTTTTAAAAAAGCCTGAGCCTGGCCTCTTTATTAAATAGGCCTGGCCTGGCCTAGGCCTATGTAGGCTGGGTCGTAGGCCTCTGTAGGCCGGCCTGGCCTATTCCCACCCCTAGGTCCAATAGAGGAAATAAGCACAAAAAATATTAATGTTATATTTAAACACAATAAATATAAATGATAACCAATAATAATTATTAAATTATCATTTAATATTGTAATAGATGACTTATACAATTAATTGTAATATATAATCAATTAATTGTTTTTGACTTGTCGGAATATAAGGAAGCATAGGTAGCTCAGATGTTTAACTTAGGGTGGGGTGAGGGGGTCTGACTTGGTGTTGGCGGAGACGGTTGTTTGCGTGGGAGGAAGAGTGGGTTAGGGAGTGTATTTGGGAGCTTCGGACTGTGGAATTTAAGGAGGCGGTGGAAGATTATTTGGTTTGGCGGCTTTATTCTTCTAAGTGTTATAATGTAAGCACTGTTTAGCATTTGTTAACGAAGACGGTGGAGGTTCAAATGTTAGGTGGGACTCAGGTTTGGTGGTCGAAAGTGGTCCCTCTAAAGGTAAATATTTTTATTTAGCGTTTATTTTGTAATAGATTACCGACAAAGGATAATTTGATGCGGCATAATATTTTGTCGGATGAGAATCAGACTTGTGCTAATGATTGTGGTCGATGATGACAATAGTGGAAAAGGTAAAGCTTCAAACGTATTGGTGGCTGAAATCTTACTTTATGGGTTTCAGGGTTGAATATAATCTTTGGAGGCTCAATCCTATGCAATGTATCACGTATTAGGTAGTTTCAATTACGCAGTCGTCGTTTTGTTGTGTGGTTTTAAACAATGTGAGGTTTTGTAATAACATTTTGTAGTCTTTCAAGTATGTCTTGTGCTTGAAGGAATTTTTGGTTGTTTGTAATATATTTTTTAGTTTCTTCAAAAAAAATTGTTTTTAAATTTTATTATCTATTTAATATTAGAGTTAAGTGTGTATTTTCCCTATATAGTTCTTTGGCAGATATATGTAAAATACCTCTGTAAGAAATATAGATAAAAATTATATTCTTTAAATTCTTAATATGTACTCCACTCCTAAAATACAAATATAAATATTAAATAATTTTTATTTTAAAATTAAAGAGAATGTTAATCATTAAAATTTATAAATAAACCATTTTAAAATAATGGTTTGTTGAGAATAATGGATTGAATAAACTCAAAATGTGGAGGAAAATTTATATTGGTGGTTATATTTACAAAGATTTCGAAATCAGGTTCATTAAAAATGATTAAAATTAAATTAACAAATAATAAATAATAAATATCTAATTTTTGAAATAATATTCATTTTTAATGATTGTAATCATAAAATATTGTTTTTATTGTAAATTGATTCATATAGAAGGATGATTGCATTGCAATATTACATTCAAATATAGCTTACAAGCTCTAATAATTAAAAAAAAAAAAAGGAAAATGTTTATTGTTAAGAAAATGTGAAAACAAGAAAGATAAGAATAATCTCAACTATTCATTATCACCACCATCCTCATGATCTCAATTAAATGGGAAATTAAATTTAAAATAAATTAAAAATTATACTCTAAAATAATGACATGTGTACATTCTTGCATTTCTTTCTATAGTTTAATTTTAAATATAATAAGATTTATTTTATTTATTTGATTTTTATCGAACAATATGTAATTTAGTGTTTTAATTTAACAAATAATATATTGTGTTATTTACACAATTTCATTCTACTTAATGATATACTCGTATAAATCCAGTTTCTTCTAAAGAAGCATAGAATAAATCAATTATTATTTCATATATATATATATATATATATATATATATATATATATATATATATATATATATATATATATATATATATATATATATATATATATATATATATATATATATATATGAGGAGGAATATATTTACTCCAAGAGTAAGTTATTATAACTTACTACACATCTTGACCATTAGTTCTTTTCCATCTAATGGTTAAAAATAATAAGGAATAATTTTCTCTCTCTACATTTAATTCCTTATTATTTTTAACCATTAGATTAAAAACAATAAATTGTCAAGATGTGGAGTAAGTTATCATAACTTACTCTTGGAGTAAATATAACCTTCTTTTATA
The DNA here is from genome assembly GCF_029867415.1 of Vicia villosa. Classification (NCBI taxonomy): domain Eukaryota; kingdom Viridiplantae; phylum Streptophyta; class Magnoliopsida; order Fabales; family Fabaceae; genus Vicia; species Vicia villosa. The sequence goes on from NC_081182.1 coordinate 205,996,577, forward strand.
TATATATATATATATATATATATATATATATATATATATATATATATATATATATATATATATATATATATATATATATATATATATATATAAAAGAAGGTTATATTTACTCCAGGAGTAAGTTATTATAACTTACTCCAAATCTACACCATTGATTCTTCTTAATCTAGTGGTTAAAAATAATAAGTAGTTAAATGTAGAGAGAGAAAACTATTACTTATTATTTTTAACCATTAGATTGAAAAGAATCAATGGTCTAGATTTGGAGTAAGTTATAATAACTTACTCCTGGATATATACTCCCTCCGGCCTTATTTATAAACAAAGATTCCTTTTTTAGGTTCATTGAGTAATAAATGTATCTGGTCTATTATGTAGACCAGATACATTCATTACTCAATGAACCTAAAAAGGAATCTCTGCTTATAAATAAGGCCAGAGTATTATATATATATATATATATATATATATATATATATTTGCGCATTAGGTTTCTATTGGAGTTGTTCTTGTTAAAATAATTGACTTCGACCACACAAAGCAATGGTATTATCAAGCATTACCAAATGTGCAAAGAGTGTACACCAAAAATTGAAGTTATTGAACTCATAAATGATTACATGTTATCTTTGATTTCTGGTGAAGTTAAAACATATTTGAGTTTTGATACACCATGTGAACAAAGTGAAACTCTTGATGGTCTGTATAATATTCTTACTCCTGAATTATTGAATACCATCAAAGCTTCAGGCCTACCAAATCATGAATTGAAATTAAAGGTTGGTGTGTTTATTATGTTGCTCAGAAATATTGACCAATCATTAGGATTATGTAATGGCATGCGTCTCATTATTACTCAATTGGGAAATTTTGTGCTTGAGGCGAAGGTCATTTCTGGAAATAATATTGGCCAAAAAGTTTTTATTCCAAGGCTGTCATTGACTCCTTCTGACATGGGAATTCCATTCAAATTTCAGCGCAAACATTTTCCTAAATCTGTTTCTTTTGCAATGACAATAAATAAGAGTCAATGTCAATCTCTTAAACATGTTGAGAGCCTTCCACAATCTGTTTTTACCCATGGTCAGTTATATGTTGCAGTTTTTAGAGTTACTTCACGAGCTAGTTTACAACTTCTTATCACTGACAACGATGACAATGTCACTAATAAGACTTCAAACGTTTTTATAAGGAGGTCTTCCAAAATATGAATAGCGTACGTTACCTATTCTATGCTACATTATTATCAAATTTGATTTCTTTTTATTTTTAACAAATTACTTTATAGAGTTAATTTTCCTTCGCAGGTTTAGTCTATTGATTGATTATGGTATCGAATGATTTTCGGATGGTTAGAAAATTTTTACTTCAATACTTTTATATCTCAATATATAAATATATAAATAAATATATGATTTCATTAATTTGTGTGATGTTTACTTCTTCTTTTTTTAAATAGGTGGATAGTGTCAATTACAAATTAGAAAGGTTTTGCTGCACATTACATACATAGTGTAAGTTTGTTTAAATTTCTATTTTAATTCACTTTCAACATATGAATAATGAATTAGGTTATATGTCATTATCAGTGCTATAAAAAGTTTTACATTCTCTTTTATATTTATTCTTTTTACTTTCAAGTTTCAAGATTAATTTACTTTATTTTTGTTCAATTGCAAAGAAAGTCAGAGAAGGATAATTTATGTTTCATGTTCTTATTGTATCAGTGGAATGCACTTTTTGTTTTATAATATGAAAAAATATATATTTTTGTTATTTTCATACAATTATATTTTGGGTTAATAGATATTTGCCCCCCTGCCATATAGGCGAGATTCGGTTTACCCCCTATTAAATTTTTTTTTTGGAGTGCCCCCTTGAAATATAAAAAGTTATATGATTTACCCCCCTAGGACCCCCTGTAAACTTGTTTTTTTTTATTTACCCCCCCTGATTTTTCACTGTTTTTTACACGCTTAGGGGGGTACCCAAAAAATACAGGGGGGTAATCCAAAAAAAAAAATTAATAGGGGGGTAAACCGAATATCGCCTATATGGCAAGGGGGCAAATGTCTATTAACCCTTATATTTTTATATAAAAATACAATATATATCTACATTTTGTCTCGTGCATCGCACGGGTAGAAGTACTAGTTTTAGTGAGGGGGAAGGGGTTGAACAGACCTTCTTTAAAAAAATTGATTGATTAAAAATGTTTATTTCAAAAATATGAGTTCAAAAATTATTTTTGTAACCGAAAATGTGCATATAAAAGTATATGTTTTGGGGCGGAATATACATCACTCAATCACGATACAACATGGAAATTAGATGAAACAAGTAACTAAAATAATCAATATGTTTATTGAATCATCGTCATGTTACATGAGTTGTGTAGAATAAATCATTTTAATACAATAAGAAATAAAAGATCACAATCTTGAGATTTAGAATATTTTTTTTGAATAACCAATTTTTTAAAAAAAAATTCCAGAAATAACAAGTATTTCAAAATAATTACCAAAATAGCAACTTTTTTTTTAAAACAAACACGTTGTCGCCAGGGGGTGGCGACAACACCTAAAGCCCAATGATGTCGCCAAGCCCATTGGCGACTATGTACAATTACTTAGTGTTGTCGTCACCCCCCCCCGGGCGACAACACCTCCCCTTTATTTGTTTTTCAATTTTTTATATTATATTTTACCTGCATCCAGTGGTCTCGGTCGCCTCCTTGGGTGGCGACAACACCTAATTGTGCAACCAAGAATCATCCAGTGATCCCGGTCGCCTCCTTCGGTGGCGACAACACCTAATATTTTTGCCTATATATAGAAGCCCATCATGCAATAGAGATTCATTATTTTCTCCTTCAATTTTTCCATTTTCACTTCACATTATTGATCATGTCTCGCATAAGGCCGGACCCATGGCAACAAACATTATCCAGACGTCTTGTGTCGGCGCCGGAATACAAAAGATGTTATGGGCATGTTATTTTTGCTCCGGTCAAACCCCCTATGGCGGTTACGTTTTGGAACATCCGCGACTTCAACAACCTGAAGCGGACTCTGATGTCACAGTTAGAAGGGAAGTACAGTCCCGGGGAAGAAATAAAAAGGATCTAGAGGAATACCCGTCATACAACTCATTCGACCAACAAACATCACAATACCCCAACCAACCATTGAACTTCAATACACCACCACAACCAATGTATTTTAACCAAACTGAATCCACCACCAACTTCCAAAGACCAAACTTCGAGGCCGCACCCACTAGGAGAAATTTCAACCCACCAAGACAAAGCTTTGAAGGCGTCGTGGGCACCCGCCTTTCCTATAGCGGGAATTCTAGAGGTCAAGGACGACTCACAAATTTTGTAGACCCGGAATGCATTGAGGGGTCGTCGATTCAAACACAAGAGGAACCAAATAGAGGGGGTGTCGCAGGAATAGGGGAGCACTCCCAACTCGTGATCCTTCTACACGAGTTATTAGACAACCTGAGTGCGGATCGTACCATGGTCCACGCGGAGGTCAATAGAAATTTTATTATTATCATTAATGTATTTTGTTTTTTTTATTTTAATGTACTTTTTTTATTATGATTAATGGTTAATGTATTTGGTACTTTCCTATTTATTTATATTATTTTTCCAAACTAAAAAAATAGTTAAAAATAATAGGTAAAATAAATTATACAAAAAAATTGAAAAAAAAAGGGAGGTGTTGTCGCCAGGGGGTGGCGAGAACACCTGTTTTTTGCATGCATTCGCCAGGGCCATTGGCGACTTCAATATAATTTAAATGTTGTCGCCACCCCCTGGCGACAACGTGTTTTTTTTAAAAGTTGCTATTTTGGTAATTATTTTCAAATACTTCTTCATTCTACAACGATCTTTATTCGATCCTAACAGTATATTGAGTTTTACCTGTCTGAAGATGAGAAAAACTCCAACTTTATTTGTAGACTTCAACACAACTCTATCAAGGTAATTGTGGAGAGAAGAACCTCATTCTTTTATTGTTGGATTTCTAGATTTCAGCCACAGATATGCAAACCACTGAAATCTTCAAAGAAAAGATTAATCACAAAAACGATTCTCCTCACAGATCTCACACCCTAAGATGAGATGTATATCCAAACGACAATAAATTGTAACTTGTAGGAGATTGAAAATGAAAAAATTTTGTTTGCAAAACTCAAAACAAGATTCAAAACCATTTTAAAAATTGGACGAAAAAAGTGTGTTGTGAATTATAAATCATATTAACGGAAACATGAAGTTACTAATCAAAATATGTAATAATAACATAAACATAAAATTATTGAATAATAACTGAAAGATAAAATTACTGATAAATATATTGAATAATAATAAAATAACTTTACTATTAATATTTTTGACAATAATTCTAAAACAAAAATAATATATATGTATATATTATTTTTAGTGGTAATAAGATTTCTCAAATTTAATTTTATACGAGATGAATATCTTTTAAAAAAAACATTTAAGAAATGTTGCTTTAATAATTAGTAGTAATAATTTGAATCTTAAAAAAAAAAAGATTTGAAAATATGATTGAGGGTAAGATGGTAATATCAAAAAAAGAAGGAAAAATACGCGCGTGATAAGAGTCGGTTACTTTGGCTATAAAAAACAAACCCTTAGAGTGTGTTTGGATGAGGTAATTGGAAATTTTAAAGGAATTAAAAATTCAAAGCAATTCAAATGATTCAATTGAAATTCATTCATTTTAAATTATTTTGTTTGGATGGAGTATTAAGGTAATTCAATGTTAGATTTTTGGGGTTATTTTTTATAAAATATAATTTTTTTGGACCAAATTAAAAAGTTGAAAAATAGGGATTAAATTGCAATTTTTAAAAATTTGAAGGACCAAATTGTAAATTTTAAAAATTATTAAGGACTAATTTGCAATTTTTTTAAAAAATTAAGGTCAATTTTGTAATTTTAGAAAATATGAGGACCAATTTGCAAAATTTATAGAAATAATAGTAACAAATATATTTTATGGAGTACGAAGGAATTTCAAATTCTTTGGTTTTTGGTGTCATTTTAAAATGATTAAATTTAACTTAGATAAAATACTCCATAAAATTTCATCATTTTAACAATTCTTCATTTTTGTATCCAAACAATAAATTTTGTGCAAATCATTTTAAATTCCCTCAAAACATTACATTACCTCATTAAAATGCTTCATCCAAACACACTCTTACTCTTAAGCTTTATGTTCATCATGCTATGGAAAACCCGTATCCTAAATCTCTCACTTTGCCAGCATTATCCACCTTGGAGCTAGAGAATCTTACATTTTATGGTGGCGATAATGGTTGCGCAGAACCATTTTCGGCCTTTAGTAAGTTGAAAAGTTTGCTCATTTCTGAATGCTTCGTGAAAGATGCAGGAACCTTCTGCATATCAAGCGCGTCCCTCGTCAATTTTACTATGCACATTGAATCAGACAATGACGAATATTACAAAATTGTTCTTTGCACTCCGAGTCTTTGTACATTTGTTTTTCGTGGATATTCTTATCAGGATATCTCTTGGAGCAATATTTCTTCTCTTGAACATGTACATATTGACGTCGAACTATTTCCAAATAGTTGCCGGCCTCCTTTCTTTTTGATCAAGTGGCTCTCGGAGTTTGCTAATATAAAATCATTGACCGTCACTGCTGCTACTCTTCAGGTACATTAACTTAACATCTTTTGAGGCTGTGTGTTTTTATTTTCTTCTAAATTTCATAAAACATTATTTTACTTGCTTTAGACTAATCTGCTTGCATCCCTCATTGCATAGGCTCTCTCCTTAATTCCTGGAGTGTTGGAGTCTAAGATTACTTCCTTGGGTAAATTGAAGATTTTGAAGGTGGAAATTGAGGAAATTCGATATGCATTTCGCATGTTGTTGTGCGATGAAAAGTTACTTAACATCAAGTCAAAGAAAGAAGCATCTAGGATAGAGAAAGCATTTGAGTCAGGATTAGAACCATCTCCGCTCGTACCTGATGGAGTTGTGGACTTCTTGCTTCAAAATTCACCCTCGGCAGAAGTTGACTTCGTTGATTGCAGAAAAAAAAAACCTCTTAGACGGAGACATTTATAATTGGTTTGTTTTAATTTTTCATTCCTTCTCTGTTCTTGTTTATAAAGATATCTTTGGTTATAGTGTTATTATTAGTGGATAATTCACAAGTTTCTTTGCTAAATCATCTTTTAATTTAGTATCTAGCAGTCAGCTTTATTGTTGATCATATGATGTATTTGTTAATACAAATTCAAGAGTCGTGTTAATAACATAAGTCTATAAGAATCATTTGACATATTTTTGTTTCTTACATTACCTTATTTAACGTGCAGGAATCTGCATGTCCATACTTGATAGATAGCTTTTATTTGGAAGATATTAAGTGATCCATTAAGCGTGTGTTTGGTAAAGCGGTGGTATACCGCTACCGCGTGTCCTCAGCCATTTGTACCGCGATTTTGAGAAGCTACAAGTTGTAGCTTTTGTGAAACGTGGGGTGTTACCACAATTTCCTTCAAAAGCCAAATATAGGCTATGTCAAGGGTTAAAGACAATAGAAGCGGGGAGTTGTTATTAATGTTTGGGAAGTTGGCAGAAGCTCTGTTGTTCAAATGTAACAATATTTAGTCTGCAATATTGTTACTAGTTGAAGTGCCAAATATTGTTTGTATGATCATACTATATGTACTGTGCCTGTTTTTGTATGCAACAATTTGGATGGTGAGATTGTAAACCGGAATTATCACCATTTCTTATGTGATTGAGTATAATTCCCTCACATATGTTGATTGACTTTGCATATTCAGATTGATGATTTCCAAAAGTTTAAAGGCATGATCAACCCGTCAAACAATCATTGATTGTTTTTGGCGGCCTCTCAAAGTTTGATGATAACTAGAACCCAAAAAACCAAGTTAAATAAAAAAGAGTGGTATGTGTAATTCATCTAGCTGTTCATTTGCAATTGGAATTAGATTCACAATGATCTTTACGATATTCAGTATAAAAGCAACAAATATATTCTTGTTGTATAATACCTTGAACCTGGACAAGTCATGTTTAATTACTAGATAAAATTTCATAGTCGAAGAAATATAATCCATTTTATGTGGGGGAGGTTCCTAATTGTGCAACAAATCTACTACTCCCTCTGTCCCAAAATATTTCATAGATTTGTGAGCGTGTGCTTTGCCTTAATAATTTAATAGTTACTCTAATATTTTAACAATATTTTGATCACTCAGACACATACTAGACGAGTTGACACACTTTCTATTTTTTTCCAACTTTTAAAGTTTAAGATCCCTTGTTTGATACTTCATAGTTTCAGGATTTTATCTAAGACTTGACTTTTTCTAACTGATGAGATTTGATAAGCCTTTTTGATAATACCATCATCAGAAATTGTTTGACTAGAGATCATTAGAGATTCTACGAACATCAATTGACATACTTCCTTCATCTCTAATTGTGCGAATTTGAGCTCCATGCTTCCTTCATCTCTAATTGTGCGAATTCTAGCTCCCTTGGACCTGAACCTCTCATGTTTGTAAACTAGGGTTTGTTTTCCCCTTTCTATTTGAGAGGCATTAAGCCTTTAATCAGTAGATTCCAGAGGAGATTAATAATAATAATAATAATAATAATAATAATAATAATAATAGTAGCAATAATAATAATAATAATAATAATAATAATAATAATAATAATAATAATAATAATAATAATAATAATAATAATAATAATAATAATAATAAAATTGAATGAAACAAGAAACATCAATTATGAAGTGGTGTAGTGGAAAGTAGTTATTGCTTGCAAACAAGATAGCTTGGGTTTGAATTTAGGAAAAGCAAAAAATTTAGAATATTTTATCAAAATTTTAATGAAGATGAATGTGTGTCAATTCACGTGCCTTACGTATGACCAAGTACCACGTCAGATGCCACCCATGCAAATGTTGACACCGTATCAACAAAATGGACGAAAAAGATTAACGTAGTCTTTTTTGAACAATTAAAGACCACTTTGAAACTTTTTAATGATAAGAGGACATAATGGACCTTGACGTAAACTTTTTAAGCGAATTTAGAAAGTTTTAAAACACTTTTAGGTGAGCGTGTGCATTGCCTTAGTAATTTAATAGTTATAATATTTTTATAATATTTTGATCACTCAGACACGGACTAGACGAGTTGACACACTTTCTATTTTTTTCCAACTTTTAAAGTTTAAGATCCCTTGTTTGATTCTTCATAGTTTCAGGATTTTATCTAGGACTTGACTTTTTCTAACTGATGAGGTTTGATAAGTCTTTTTTATAAACACCATCATCATAGATTATTGGACTAGAGATCATTAGAGATTCTACTGAACATCAATTGACATTTGGCGTTGTTATTATTGAGATTAACTTTGACATCTTGATCTCATAATTGAAATGGTTTGACTGAAAAGTTTAATCGAACCATTTTGGAAAGAGTTAGATGAATGCTTGCTAGTACAGGATTAAATAAGGTGTTTTAGGCAGAGGCAGTTTTGACAGCAACATATCTGATAAACATATGTTCTTTAACTGTATTAGATATGAAGACACTTGAAGAAGTTTGGTTGTGACATAAACCTGATCTCCATAAACTTAGAGTATTTGGATGCGTAGCCTATGCTCACATTAGGCAAGACAAGGTCGAACCTAAAGCTCTGAGATGAATGTTCATGGGATACCCTGAAAGAGTAAAAAATTATAGGCTATTCATGTTGAGGTGGAGCATGTCGATGTTGAAGTGTGTATCCCAGATGAAGTTGAAGAAGAATCACACAATGATGAAGATACTAAGGAAGCTGAGGAAACTTTCTATGACAAAAAGTTGTGAATCAAACCCTTAACTAAAAGAACATTATTGATAGAAGAAAACTTACCATTACCAACGGTTCTAGAGCTAATAATATTTCCTTTCTAATTGCCCGCAAAACCAACAACGCCTCCGAAACCAGCAACGCCTCTAGACTTAAGTTCCAAATCTTGGAAAACACGCCTTTCATCCGTCATGTGTCGCGAGCAACCACTATCCAGGTACCATGACTGATGTCTCAGTGGAGCCATCAAGGATATCTGCAACATATATTATCTCATCCTTAGGTACCCACTTTCCAAGTCCTCCCTTGTTAGTAGTTCTAGAGGTTTTGACACCTTTGGACTCTTGTGCAACAGGATAATCAAGTGGAATGTGTGCATGATGTTTAGTTTTAGAAGTTTCCTTTTGTGTCCGTAGTTGTGATGTAATAGAATCAGAACTTTCTTGTTCGGAACATTTCAGTTCAGTGCTAGCAAACACGAAATTTCATAGAGAGGTTTTGGTATGAAAATCAGAGTCTCATCAATTATTTTTGATGGTCCTGAATATCTCAAACCTCTACTTCCGTTTCTGCTAACACCATAGATCATAGAATCCATCTTGCTTCTATCTATGCTTTTAGCTATAAAAAAATGCTAAAAAGCTCTATCGTATCTGATTATTTCATCAGTAACAGATGTTATAGAAGTAATTTCTTCTTCTTCTAACTTTTAGACTTTACTTTTAAGAGCAAGATTTGATTTTTCTAAAGAAAAAACGTTTTTGTCTAAATCATAATTGTCTTGCTCATACTTAGCAGAGTTCTCAGAAGCAACTACAAAAGCCTTTTTCAAAGTTTTGTTCTTGCCAAGAAGATGATGATGTCTTTTCATCATTTCTGATAAATAAGATTCAAGTTGAGTACGAGAGAGAGAAGAAAGTACCTATGTTTCGTCTTTAGAGTCTGACTCATCATCTGTTGTGGGCTCACACTCTGAGATAACTTTGAAGGTGGAGAAAAACACAAGAAAGGGGGGATTGAATTGTGTTCTTTATCAATTAAAACTCCCTTTCTTTTTCTTTAACGTCTTTTCTTTCACTTAATCATCTATTGGATTATACTTTGATGTTGCGGAAGCATGAAGTGTAGAACAACATAACCAATAAGATGTTCATTTTAACTTCTAAAGGAAATTAGAACTTATGACTTGCTCAGTACAATTCTACAGATTAAATCTTGGAAGTTCTAGGTTAAAATGACATGTGCAGAAAGTAAAGGACACGTTCATTTTTATCCTGGTTCACCTTCTAACTAAGGCTACCTCTAGTCCACCTTCTTCAGGTGATTTTCCTATCACCAGAGGTCTTAATCCACTATAACCAAATCATGATTACAACTGCACGAACCTCCGTCGTGACTAACCATCCTGCACAGCCAACTGCTGTGACTAACCATCTGGACAATGACCGTTCAATGATCTCTGCGAGATATAACGTCCATTGACTCAGGCACCCTGCACAGTCTACCCACTGTGACTGACTCTGCACAAATATCCTATTGTGACTAACCATGCACAGCAAACCACTGTGACTAACTTCTGATAATGAACTGTTCAGGGATCCCAACAGGATATAACGTTCATCTATCTTCTGGAGATTACATAAGTGCTTCTTAGCTAAGCAGATAGTCTCCAATTCTCAATACATATGTTTACGACTCACTGGCTAGAAGTCACTTCTAGAGCCTAAACATTCTATCAGAAGTTTCTAAGATATAACACACTGCGAGCAACAGCTCTATGTGTTTTACATTGTATTACAAGTTACAACAGAACTTGTGGTCTTCTTCTATTATCTTTTGATTGAGATTTTCTCCTTCTTTGCATAAGCAGATTAAGAGACTTGGCTCTTATGTTGGATGCTTCTGTCTTGATCTCTTGTATCTCCTGAAAGCTGATTAAGGGACACAACCCTTATTGAGAATTCTTCATCAGAATGATCATTATCTTCTTCTTCTGTAAGAAGATAAAGAGCAACAACTCTTGTGTAAATTTTCTTCTTTAATTCTTTCCTTGAATATGGAGGTTGAAGTTTTGGAGCAATCACTCCTTCTTGTAAGACCATCTCCTTTAATTCTGATTAAGCATATGTTGAGTGGTTGGTCGTGGAATTGAATGCTTCTTTAGAAACATCTTCATCTTCTTTTCTCAGAATCACATAAGGAGCAGCAACTCTTATATCTTTTGATTCTATCTTCATCATCAACTTTTGTTGCATCTTTAGCAAATGTACTGCTCAATTTTCCTGTGAAGCATACTGCTCATTTACTAGGAACTGTCTGTCTTCTCTTGAGCTATTCTTTTGGGAGACTGATGTTTCAACGTTCTTGTTTCATCATACACTTCATGTATGTTGCCTCTTGCGTAACTTCTGATACATGTCTTCAACATTTCTTCTTTCATATTTTCATGATCAGCTTCTCACTACAGATTTTCTTCTAAAATATTTCTTGATCTTCACTCTGTAGATGTATCCTGGATACATACTCTGATGCTCACTCTGGATGCATACTCAGATGCATACACGAACGCATGCCAGAATGCATATGTTCAAGTCTGAAGTTTTGATCTATTTAAAGAGCTTGGTATGTTACCGTTGGAATCTAGCCGTTGAGATTTGTTTGAATGTTGTCTTGAATGCTTCGTCTGGATTGAGCCTTTTGTGACATGTGTTGTTCTTGGAAGAACCTTATCCTCAACATGATGATTACAGTTGATGGCGTGCTTCTTTGGTTGAGCTTGTCTTTCCAATGCACTGCATGTGGGTTGCTTCTTCTTTCAGCCTTGGGAGTTGTTCCTTTTAAATGTTGCAACTGTTTTGCATGTAATGATATTTCTAGCGACTCTCCCTTAGATTCTAAGCTCTTTATATTTTACTCAATTTGTATGTTGAGTTGGAGATTCTTCATTGGCTTGTATATGACTACAACTGATGTTTGTATTTTGAATCTCATTACGCTGTAGCTTCAGAACTTATAATTTCAGAACTTCCGATCTTTCTTCGTGTGTGATCTTCTGATCTTAACCAAAGCTTCTTATAGTTGCGTGCTCTTTCTAAATAAGCTTGTTTTCCTTCTTTGCTTGTTTTCTTCTTTATCTGTTGTCTTTGGTAGTTGATGTGTTCTGGATCAGAACTTTTAATGATTGATGTTTGGCTTCATCGATCTTTTGGATGTAGTTGGCGTATTATTTTTCTGTTGAGTCTTGTATAAGATTTATAACATAGTATCTGCACACTAAATGAAACCATTAGTAATAAAATTGTTACTCACAAAATATATGCTTGTTATCATCAAAACTAGATTCTGAATATAGATTCTCAATCTTGTTCTAACAAACTTCACTTGTGACTATTTTGGCCATGAGTGCCACGTTTGCTTGTTCTTCATTAGAATCTTCCTCTTCTGAATCATCTCATGTTGCCAAAAGACCCTTCTTAGGTTTCTTGTCTCTTCTGAGCTCGGGACATTCATTCTTGTAGTGTCTAGGCCCTTTGCACACGTAACACGTAACTGCTTTTTCAAAAGCTTTCTTCTAACCAGATGTAGATTCAGACCTACCTTTTGTTTTTCTTGGTCCTCTGAACTTGCTTTGTCTATGTTTCCATAGCTGACCTATCCTTTTGAATATTAGAGAGAGTTCATCTGAATCTGAATCTTCTTCAGATTCGTTCGATTCTTCTTCTTCAGCTTGAAAAGCCTTTGTCTTTTCAGACCTAGACTTCAGAGAAACAAATTTACCTTTTCTCCGAGGTTCATCTTCTTGAAGTTCAATCTCATGACTTCTTAAAGAATTGATTAGTTCCTCAAGACTAGTATTGTTCAGATCCTTGGACAACTTCAAGGCATTTACCATCATTCTCCATTTCTTAGACAATATTTTGATAATTTTCTTGACATGATCTGAAGTAGAATATCCTTTATTCAGAACCTTGAGTCCTGCAACAAGCATCTAGAATCTTGAAAACATAGATTCAACATATTCATCGTCTTCCATTTTGAAGGCTTCATATTTCTGGATTAGGGCCAGAGCCTTTTGTCTCCTTAACTTGAGCATTGCCTTCATGAGTCATCTTAAGAGAATCAAAAATATACTTTGCAGTCTCTTTATCTGTGATATTCTCATACTCAGTGTGAGAAATAGCAGATAGTAGAATAGATCTAGCATTGAAGTGATTTTTGTCAGTCTTTTTATGATCATCTGACATTGCACTTTTTGCAATTTTGATATCATTATCATCTACTGGATAATTGTATCCATCAACTACTAGATCCCATATATCAAAATCAAAAGCCATGAAATAAGTTTCAATTTTTTCCTTTCGATAGTCAAACTTTTCTCCATCAAACATAGGAGGTTTTGAACTATATTGATATATACCCTTAATATCAACGACATTTTTCTCAGCCATTGATTTTCACGCAGTCTGGATCGATATTGAACACTGTTTAGTGCCTGATAAAAATTCAAACTTTTTATCACTCAGAACCGGAGCTCTGGTGCCACCTGAAGGTGTAAAAAACATTAGAAAGGGGGTGGAATAGAGTTTTAAAAACAACGCTTCTCTAAGAAAATCCCCTTTTAAAAAATTTACTATTGATAAGAAAGATAAATAATAAAGAAGGAAAGAACAAGTTATGTTTATACTAGTTCACTTTAAAATTATCAAACTAATCTATTCTACCCGTGAAGGTGATATCACCTTATCAATCGAGGTCTTAATCCAATACTCTCAAGCTAACCGCGAGTGACTTACTTATAACCTCTAAGACACTCTAATCTTAGACTTCTCAAGGATTCTGACAAACTGGTCCCTTAAGTCACAATCAATCAACAGTTTGAAAAGATTTGTTTATAACATAAATGCTTCTACACAAGCTGATAGTAAATAGTATTTGAGAATGTGGACTAAAGATAATAGGGAGCTTATGAACAGTCTTTTGAGACTGTATGAATTAGAAACCTTCTCCTTTGGTCTTCAAGCCTGTTTATAGCCAATAAACTAATATATTCGTTTGAGGGTGTTTCTAGAATTTCCATAAAGCTGGCAGCTTAACATCGTGGGGGATAAGATAGTGCAACGCGTTTGTCCTATCATGGTAGTGGAGAGAAACATTTGTTTTGTACCCTGTACCATGTACCATATAACATTATCTCCAAATCTTCTTGGACTTTAGAGGCTTCTGATGAGCACGAGTTTAGAAGAAAGAGAACAATCCTTGGGTCATCAAAACTTCAAGTCTTCAGAGTCTTCATAACTTCGTCTTCAGAATCTTCAGCATTTGGTATTCATTACCGTTTATCTTTAGAAACATAATTCTTCATCATCTGTACTGTTCCTCAGAAATTCTATCTTTAGATCTTAAGAACTTGGTTTCTTTGATAGCGTATCAAAGTCACAACTCCAGATCCTTCTGAAGTGGTTTACTACTGTTCATCAGAACTTGTGTAGCGCAGAAGCGGAACTTGGTTTCCTCTGATGTGTTGGCAACACCTTGTCATACCCCAAAATTTGCCCTCCTCTGCTTATCTTCAATGGCTCAAGGTCCAATGGTTTATTCAAGCAACATGCTCCTAATCAAAGATCTCCAAAACTAGGGTTTTCATTTTATCAAAGGATTGTGAATATTTAAGGCCTCAAATGGATCTCAAGGTATCTCATATGTCTAAAGGTATCTCTATGTTAAAAGTCAAGCTTTTGTTCCAAAGATTGCTCACTCAATGGCTCGGACGACTAATAATCGAATGTGTTGACCTAAAAGTCAAAATACAGTCAAACTTCAAGATTTTCGGTCAACATCAAGTATGTGAGGTTATATCCATCATTTGATCAAAGGTTGATCATGATCCATCAATAAAAACTCATAAATAAACAAATGCAAAGGTTCAAATTAGGGTTTTTATAGGAGGAAGTCAACTCAACTTTGACTGGTCATAACTTCCACATGGAGTATCAAAAATTGTCCACTCAAAGCCTATTTGAAAGGAAATTGGATCCTCTACAACTTTCCCTCTCACAAGCCAAGGCCAGAAATGCACCATTTGAGAGATATGGTACAAAAGATTACAGGTCCTTTTCAAAAGTCAACCGAAAGCAGTTTTTTGTCAAAGGCCATATCATCAAGATAAAATCTCCAAATGAAAAATATGTTCCAAAGTGGCTTATAAAGGACATCTTGAGGTTTCCAAAAAGTCCTAGAACTCTTCCATATCATAAAAATTGAGGGAGATATGCCTTGTCAAAGTTGGTCGATTTTGAATGGAAAATATGAAACAAAAGTGGTTCAAAATGAATATTTTTGCAAATGGGCCTATCTTGTAATGACTCAAACTTGTTCCTCAAGTATTCAAGAATCCCCAAGACCAATCCCACGATTTAGTTGATTTTATTATATTTTGTGAATTTTTATTCATTTAAAACATAATAAAAATCAAATAAATCAGGGGAAAATAAAAGATATGATTTAAAATATAAATTCCAATCATAATCCATTGCAATTTATACCTCATATATAGTACAAATTCGTTTAAAGGGGATTTGTAGTGAAAAAAGATTGGAATTGCCTTATTTTGGAAAGTTTCATAATCATGATTCAATCAAATTATAATCTCCAAAAATATGAAGATTTGATTGAATATTTTTGACCTAATGTTGCTACTACATATATATAGGAATCCTAATGATCAAGGGGAGGAGGATGGCTGCCTCGAATGAAGAAACCCGTGCCAACTCTTAAAGAAAAAAAATCAAGAAAAACATGGAAATCGGTTTCACTATTACCGGGCGATTCACTTGGCTTTGAGGATTCATACGCGTTCCAAGAGTATCCTTGAATCGATTCCAATGGCTAGCAAGGTTTGAGATACTTAGAACCGTCTCCTCTGAATCACGTTTTATCACTTTTTTATTTCAACCTCGTTTTCTCGCATTCGTCCATTGTTAATACGTTTTGATTGCACATATATGCTTGTAATGATGTTCAGATCGAATCTGGGTGTTTAATTTGATGATTACTCGCGTATATAACCATTCTCCATGTTAGGGTTTGCAAGTTCTTGAAAGGGGATTTTCTGGTTTAGTTCGAATTAGGCTTTATTTAAGGTGCTATCAGGTTCGTATGATCAAGACAAATCTGATTATGGTTTTAATTTTAAGTTTCGCGCATGTATGAGTGGTTTAGCGAAAGGCAGGTGTAATAGGTATGCATCTTTTATGGCTGGTACGAAATAAGCGCTGTAAAAGCATTTTTACAGGTTTTATTGGAGAAGATGATGTGCTGGGGAGACGCTATTGGGGGGTTTAAATGATGGCGCGCGTTTTCCCAATAAAGGCTATGGATCCTCAATATTATCAAGTGAGCGCATTTATATATTACCATGTATGCTTGGTTAGTTGGCAAGGCTGGAGCGCGAGGTGAAGGTCCTTGGATCGATCCCTGGTGGCCACCATAATTTTTACCAAATAGTCTACTCACGAATCCGGTACACGTGCTTCATGAAAACCCATCGTGCGCCCCAGATCTCTTCCGTTGGATCATCATCTCATATGGATCTAAAGGCCCTGAGCATAGAACTCCATGGTACTCCTCTATGGAGTAGCAATACATGATTGAAGCCCAGGTTTCTCCTATTTTTTATTATTATTATTATTATTATTATTATTATTATTATTATTATTATTATTATTATAATATATATATATATATATATATATATATATATATATATGTATATACATGTATATTATTTACATATCATTTATATAATTTCTTCTTTAATTCTCTCAACATATTAATGTGAGTATAATTTAAATTATAAATTAGGATTAGGAAAATAAAATTAGGATTGGGTTTAGTTTATAATACTTTCCCCGATTATTCGAGATATAATTTATTCAAATTTTAATTATAAAAATCACAAAAAAAAAACCTAGGAAGGTTCATGACTATTAGGGTTTGCCCAATCCCATTGCCATTTGGCGAAACATTAATCCTCAATTAATTCTCTCCTCAACCCGACTAAAGCTATTAGTCGCATTAGACGAGAGATAAAAATAACAAAACATTAACATTAATTCTCTTCTCGACTCGACTAAATCTATTAGTCGCATTAGGCAAGAGTTAAAAATACAAATTAAAATACATTTAATTTGCTGCCCGCGATGATCGAATCTATCGATCTGAGTAACCAGCAATGCCCCATTAATCTGTTAGCTATACTGATCAAATCTATTGATCGTCGCATCTAACGGTGACATATCAAACCAGGGTTGTACGCCCAAATCTAAAACATACTAAACCACGATACTACGGATTTTCATCCTTTCCAATCAGGCAATTCAAAATGCCTTTCAAATCGCAAACTTCGATAGGCCATTCAAAAAGCCTTCAAACTATTCAAACTCTAATTCTAAGGCGTACAACCTTGTGCCCGAACTACGTTGACTCTGATTCTCCATAAGGAGATACGTAGGCACTTGGATAACCAAGGCGAGTCCCCCTCCCTAAAATCCCAATTCACTTAAAATCTCAATTTTTCCCCTATTCAATTCCTTAGCTATTAACCTTAACTTTTAGCCATAAAACTTGATCCTTAGATTCAAAGCCAATAGGAAAGGGTTGAGGGTGCCTAACACCTTCCTTCAACCTGATTATAATAACTTACCCCGAATCTCTTAACTGCGTAGGGTTTCCTATTCGCCCTTCAGAATAGGTGGCGACTCTAAAACTTTAAATTTTAGGGCAGGTTGCTACAGCTGGCGACTCTGCTGGGGATTGATCATTAATGGTGAATTATTATGCTCCTATAGGTTTTGGCAGGGTTTAGGTTATTGGCAAACGGTGTAGGTTTTTGGCGAAATTTTTAGGGTTGGCTAATTCTCCATTTTAGGGTTTATGGTTTTAATATAAACATTTAAATTTTATTTATTTATTTATTTATTTACAATTTCCATTTACAGTAATTATAACAATTTAAATGAATATTCGTTTACTTTAATATTGTTGTTGTACTGCAATTTTGGAAATACAAATGGCAGGATTTGGGGATCAGGTTCTTATAAATATTTAAATTTAATTTAATTTATTTATTTATTTACGGTTTTTATTTACAGTAAATATTTATAGTAATTTAAATAAATGTTTATTTAAATGATTATTTGTTTTACTGAAAATTTTGGGGATATATAAATTGTTGTTAAACCTAAGCATGGGAATTATATTTAAGACCAGAGGGGAATTACATCGCCTACGAGTCTTATTATAATTTCACTCAGAGTGGGTTGAATATCCGGAAAGGTCTGATACGAGGCTTGACCTTGTTGAGGGTTAGACTTGGTATTTGGCTGATCTTTCTGGGAACCTACCCCTAAAACTCGAACCTCATGGATTAATGAGTTGTTCTAAAATCCAAAGAGACAAAAAGTCTCGGCGGCTACGAACGACCCCATGAGACCTTCTAGAACATACCAATGGGAAGGGTAGGCACCCTAAGCCGTTACGCCGAACCTATGAACCTAGGGCTTATGTGCTTATATGCTTATTATGTGGTTGCAGTTTATATACTGCGAATGTCTTGCGTGCTAATTTTGCAGGTATTCCTACGCGTTCCCTGGCCTACAGGGACCTTATTTCCAAAACCATGTCCTTCCCACGAAGGACACCTCCATTTACGCACGTTGATTGGCCTCACGATGGCCATGAGACCTAGTGACTATCATGAACGGTCACCTCGCGCCTGTATCTACGCACTCCCTAGCCTGTAGGGACTTTCCTTATATATCCTTGTATTCTTACAACCGCGTGTCATTCCCACGAAGGACATCTTCGTTTACGCACATCAATTGGCCTCTCGATGGCCATGCGATTCAGTGATTGTCTTGAACGGTCACCCCGTGCTTACATCTATGCATTCCCTAGCCTATAGGGATTCCATTTCTAAATACGTATCCTTCCCACGAAGGACATCTACGTTTACGCACGTCAATTGGCCTCTCGATGGCCATGCGATCTAGTGACTGTCTTGAACGATCACTTCGTGCCTACATCTACGAGTTCCCTAGCCTGTAGGGATTCTATTTTTAAAATCGCATCCTTCGTACGAAGGACATCTTTTTTAGCATACGTCGATTGGCCTCTCGATGGCCATGCGATTCAGTGACTATCTTGAACGATCACTCCATGTTTGTTTTCGCGCACCCTCTAACTTGTAGGGTTTGGATTCCCATCTCTACATCTTTTATCCCTAGCCTGTAGGGATTTTCACTTCATCCAATATCGTCCTTATATAGGTTGTGTTCCGCATAGAGAACCTTCCCATTAAGGACAACTTCATCGATACACGTCGGTTGGCCTCTCGATGTCCATGAGACTTGGTGACTGTCTTGAATGGTCACCAGCCGCTACCTTCTGTATATTCCCTAGTCTAAGGGACTTCCATTGGCGTGACGTAACATCTATCTCGCAAGAATTTCAATAGGGTCTAATGTCGCCTCTAAAGGCTATCCCTAGGATTACATGTCACCCGTCTGCATTACATACAAGGAGTTATGATACGAGGAGTCTTTCGCATACGCATGTATTTTGCATTTTCATGCAATCATACATTTACATTTCTATCTTCACCCGCATCCATACTTGTCGTGCTAGCCGGTTTCCCAAAATTCCCAAAGAAAAAAAACTATGAAGAAAGGAGGATAAACTATGATCTTAGTCTTACTAAAGAAAAGAGGATGTCTTTCACTATGTCAACCGCATGTCCATGCCTTGTCGTAACAGGATTGTAAATACAACGAAGGTTATCATCGAGCGAGGATTAGTTCAACAAAAGAGTTCCCTCATAGATGCACTCAAGGGGTATCTAGTCATAAAGGGGTTCGTCTTAGAACATATCAAATTTACAAGGACGCTCTATGATAACCTGGGGGCAAGGGTTTGTCCAACAGGGGCAAAATCCTGAACAAAGATGCATAACTACGATGGAGGGAAGGCGATCTGTGTTAACTCCACACCAAGGGGCAAAAGGGTCATAGGTTCTCTCTATCAATCTACAAATTCTGAAGTTTACGAATGGTGTGATATTATCCTGATGAAAAGCAAAAGAGGTTCAGTCAAAGGAAACTCATGAAGTTCTGATATGACAAAAACCCACAGCTAACAATTCATTCCCGACAGGTTTGATGTGCCCAAGGAAAATTTGAGGTTACCCTTACTTCCCCAAGTCTAGGAACTAAGAAGTAAAACAAGGTCGAAGGATTTACAAAGGAGATTGTCCCTAGGATTAATAGGTGTTTATCATGTCAAAACTTCGATCCCTATGATCGCTGAGTGTTACTCATGATAAAAGTTGTACCTTCGTATTAGCAATTCTAATGGGATGACCATGCAGGTTTTGGAATCAATTCATTCGCTTCATTCGTGCACTTCTATTTTCAATCTCAGGTTTAGGATTATTAACAAACTTAAGGGAGAGTGAAGAATACAAATAACTAAGACCAGCTAAATATATGCTTTCAATGTAAGACCGAACCGACGATATACAAACATTGTTTCAATTCCCAAACAGTGGAGATATAAGGATGTTAATCCCTCGTTACCCCCTCGAGCCAGGAGTTGGAGCTTGTTTCTACTTTTTAAATAAACCTTGATCTTAACCAGGGGCAGGGTAGATTTCAATTAATTCAATGGTGTATTTTGGTTGTCAAGAGAATCAGTCAATTCAAGCAAGGATTCAAGCAAAGGTTCAAGCATATCTCCTTCATCGCATTCATCCAAGATTGAGGAAGCAATGGAGATAACATTCACAACATCTTCTTCCTCAATATATCATTCAAGATCGAGGACGTATCAAAGACAAAGCTCACAAATCAAAGTCGACATGGTAGTCACAATATTCAAAATCCAAGGATTAAAAGGAGCATTCAAAAGAAAAAAAGAAAAACGCCTGCTAAGTCAAAATGGAAAATTCCATAAAGAGAAAACAAAAATGACTTAGGCAAAATTTAGGGCAACCCGATGGATCAAACTCAAAGGAATTGGTTCATGCAAAAATAAGGGATAAAAACAAAGGTGAAATGTAAAGGATAAACTTGTGACTGCTAAATCGACAATGCTTGGATCTTTACAACATTTTCCATCAAAGCTTGGAGCCCTACTAAGGCTTCTGCTCAACATCAGAACTGAAACGATTTTCTTGCAAACAAAGCACAATCATTGGATTAGGCAAATTCTTAGGATTTGGAGAACATCAAGGAGAAAGGGGTGGGATAAATAAAATTTTGAGCCTTATATCCGTTGTTTCTTTAAACCACGAACCAGGCCAAGTTACAACATTCAAAAGTCCTAATTGAGGCAAGGTTAACCATGAAAGCATATTAAGCAGGATTTTGTTATACCGACTCCTAAAGTTTGTTAAAACTATTTCTAACCACTATGCTTCTTCAAGCAATCATTTCTAAAACATCCAGTCCTAATTCATAACGGACTTCGATTTCAAAACTTGCGTACGCGTCGCATTGGAGTTACTTCTCAAAGGGTACAACGTCATCTACGAATATACACTTAGCATCGAGAAGATCTCGAAATGGGTTAATTAAAGGCGATCATTTCTAATGAAGACTTTGGAATGGGGGAATCACATCTAGGGGGTTCTCCTAAACAGGGGCAAAATTTCAAGGATCACAGGGGCATGCAATCAAACATCCTATCAACTAGGGGCATTCATCATAAAGGTTCAATTGACTTGGGGCACACCTCGAAGCAATAAAAAACAGGGGCATGTCAAACATGGGATAAATTCAAAAGGGTAGAACACCATGATAGCCCTCCATATCCTGGAGATCAAGGGCATACCCTTCAATTCAAACGTCGAAGCATATGACAAGGTTATTTCTCGGAAGCTTCCCTCGTGACTTGAAAACCATAAGCATCTTTTCCCACAAAAATATTGGGGCAAAGGATATCGAATCCATAAGGCACACAACATAGGGAAAAGGCGTTCTCACACTCTACAAACATCGAACAAATCTTTCTCCTAACTACGATCTTCAAAGTTCAAAAAAAATAGGTATTGGGGAATCGCGCTAGCATCCAACAACCTTATAACTCCAGCGAACTATATACGCTTTGGTTATTAACAACCTATCATTGGGGCATCATGCAAATACATATAAGTCACGCATTACATACATTGGTTGATACATTACACCAAACCTTTTCAGGTAGTCTTCTTTAAAACAAATCCTACGATCCTTTCTAGGAACCTCTTCAGGTAGTCTTTTAAAGACATTACTGCTCTAAGAACTTTTCTAAGTAGTCTTCTTTAAGACGATCATCGTCATTTCCAAGAACCTTTTCAGGTAGTCTTCTTCAAGACATTTCTTTTTCTAAGTACCTTTTCAGGTAGTCTTCTTCAAGACATTCCTTTTTCTAAGTTCCTTTTCAGGTAGTCTTCTTCAAGACATTCCTTTTTTAATACCTTTTGAGGTAGTCTTCTTCAAGACATTCTTTTTCTAAGTACCTTTTCAGGTAATCTTCTTCGAGAGACTCTTGTTCTAAGTACCTTTTCAGGTAGTCTTTTTCAAAACAATTTGGCATCCTTTTCAGGAATCTCTTCAGGTAGTCTTCTTTAAGACATTCTAAGAACCTTTTAGGTAGTCTGTTTAAGACATTTTTCAGCCTCTCCAGGTAGTCTTCTTTAAGACATTCCTCATCCTTCACCAAGAACCTTTGTAGGTAGTCTTTTTTAAGACATCTTTCAGTCTTTCCAGGTGGTCTTCTTTAAGACAAATTTCTATCCCTGCTAAGAACCTTTTTAGGTAGTCCTTCTTAAATACATCTTTCATCCTTTTCAGGTAGTCGTCTTTAAAGACATTCCTCGTTCTTTGCTAAAGAACCTTTTCAGGTAGCCTTCTTCAAGACAAATTTTCACATCCATTCCAGAAACCTTTTCAGGTAGTCTTATAGAAGACATTACTTCGTTCCACTCATCACATCAATCAACATATACACAAGCATAAACATTATCCGCATACATAAACATTACCAAGCCGGCATAAGCATAGTCATGGTATAGGTGCAAGCATGGAGTAAACAAGTTCAACGGGTTCAATAAGGAGATAAAATCTTGAGATTGACATCAGCATCAGCATACATACATACGCATTAGCGTATGCATATCATCTAGCACATTCAAGTACTACAAAATCCCAATTTCCAACCTTCGTGTTGTGATAGGTGTGTTTTCCGACCCTCGAGTCGTAAATTTCCAACCTTCGTGTTGTGATAGGTGTGTTTCCCGATGTAGCAACCTACCTAAAAAATTTCAGCTTTCGAGTCGCCACCTATTCTGAAGAGCGAATAGGAAACCCTACGCAGATAAGAGATTGAGGGTAAGTTATTATAATCAGGCTGAGGGAAGGTGTTAGGCACCCTCAGCCCTTTCCTGAAGGCTAATGTTCAAAGATTAGGGTTGCATGGCAGGAATTAGGGAGAAATGTGGCAAATAGAATTTTAATGACATGATTGAGATTTTGAAGAGGGGGACTCGCCTTGTTGCCAAGTGCCTACGTACCTCCTTAGGGAGGATCAGAGTCTACGTAGTTCGGGAAGGGTTGTACGCCATTTAGAGTTTGAATTTGATTTGATATGGTTTTTTTAGAGGCTTTTTGGTTAGCCTATCGCAGTTTGTTTTGTCTTGCAATTTGAATGGATTTTAGAATTATTAGGGTTTGGGCGTACAACCCTGATTTGGCACAATTAACCGCAATGATCAATAGATTTGATCACCATAGTTAAAAGATTTGAAATTTGCATCATTACCAATTTTAATCGATTGATTCGACTATCACTAATAATGAATTAAGGTATATTTTAATAATTTTATGGAGTTTTATATGCATTGTTACCCCTCGTAATCGATTAGCACGACTACAAATAATAACAAATTAAAATTAAATAATAAGGCGAGACTAATCATCACAATCAATAAGATGATTGCAACCATTTAATCGAATTTAGTTTGATTCTTATTTTTTAATTAAATGGCATTTTAATTAAAATTATTGTTAACCACAGCGATTAATCGATTTAATCGGCACAAATAACAAATTAAAAATTTTAATATAATTATCATGTATTTATTTTATTAAGAAAATAATTATAACATAATATATATATTAAAATAATTATTTTAATTAAAAGAAAACAAAAAAAAATTAAAAGAAAATAAGTTTTATTGAGATAATGATTCAATGTGATATTCATGAAGGCTCATGTTATAGTGGTTCGATCTGGGGCGTTAGATTTCAAGTTAGTGGAGATCCAGTGGTGAGGATCTGAGGGTGTATGAAGGTACGCAGGGCTGTGGATGCATGGGATCTTATAGAAACAAATCCAGAAAAATATACGACGGAGGAGAGGCTCGAACCTGCGACCTCTCCCTTCACGAACGCACGTTCCACCAACCCAACCAAACACGCTCTTTGTTTATTATACGCGCCCAGTAAATTAAATAAAACGAAATGCCCACCTGACCAAGAAACGCGCGCGAATTTCAAAATAACCACACAGGTAGGGACACGTTATCATCTCCTTCCCCAAAACATCAAACCTCTGCAGGTTTTGCTACCATTTAGCTACGAATTTTCCGTAGCCAACACAAGAACACAAAAACAGCGAATAGAGCATACGTTCATATAAATCAGGCGCGATCCCCTAACTCCACTCGTTTTCACCATACGAATCTAACCACGCTATTATCTTACCTTAATTTTACCTCTACAACGAATCCCCAATTTAAACCCTAAACCTTCATTCGGATACCAATGGTGAATCACGATATAATGCATGAAAACTCAATTAACCGGCCCAGAAACAATCACAGGAATGAAACATAGCCAAACATACAAACAAAACATCATGAATATGCAGGTATCATGTCAATCGATCCGTTTTTGAAAACTACATACCTCGGTCAATTGGAGGATTATCTGGGGGTACTGATGAAGCGTGATGATCCTAACAGCTTCAGAATCCTTCAGAGAACCTTGTGCGGCCTTTAAAACTCTCTGAGACGCCTTAAATCTCTCAAACCGATTTTGAGTTCTTGGAGAAATTTCTTGCTCGTGAATGTGCTCCTCTTGCAGATTTTTCCCCCCTAGTCTGTTGGCTGATGTCGTCTACTTATAGGAGAGTAGAATTAGGTTAAAACCTTGTCCAAAACTTCACTTGAATCCAATCTTACTACTTTGAGAAATTGGATTTTATTTCTTGAATTTTAAGCTACCATATTTGGCCCAATTTGTATGAATCTTTTCCATTTAACTTATGCACGAAAATCAAATGTATTTGGTCATAAATATTGATTGAAAAATAATCCAAACAAATTTTCTACCAAATATTTGATTTTTCATTTAATTAAATCATTAAAAATTAATTTTAAATGAAATAAAATCATGTAAAATCAAATAATATTGATATAATTCATTGGCATATGTTTTGGATAGCTTGTGGGCCAAGTTTGGGTCATAAAATGTATGGGCCTATTTGTAAAAAATCCAATTTGAGCCTCCTTTTTTTCACATTTGGTCCTCCAAAATCACCCAACTTTGATTGATCATATCTCACTCAATATTTAAGCTATGAGGGATTTCTAAGACTTTTTGGAAACCTCAAGAGGTCCTCTACAAGCCACTTTGGAATATATTTTTCATTTGGAGCTTTTATCTTGATCATATCCTCTTTGGGAAAAAACTGCTTTTGAAGGATGCCTGAAAATGACCTGTAATCTTTTGCCTTGTATCTCCTAAATGAAGCATTTTTGGCCTTGGCTTGTGAGAGACAAAGTTGTAGAGAATCCAATTTCCTTCAAAATAGGCTTTGAGTGGGGAATTTCTGATGTTCCATGTGAAAGTTATGCCCAGTCAAAGCTGGGTTGACTTTCTCCTAAGAAACCCTAATTTGAACCTTTTTATATTTGTTCATCTCTGAGTTTCTATTAATGGAATCATGATCAATTCTTGATCAAATGATGGTTATGCACCCCATACTTGATGTTTGCCCAATGATTATGGTTTGAATCATGCCTTGATTGTGATCGACCTTTAAGTTTGCATCAGCTGACTGGATCATTTGGGTGAGCAAGGTTTTGGAGTTTGTTCTTAAACCTTGTTATAAGAGAAGTGTGGAAGGTAAATTTTGGGGTATGACAGCTGCCCCTATTTAATTACCTTGGATCGAATGACAAGAGTGTATGGACCTCGCGTCGTTCAGATCGAAGAGTTATTAAATACTGGAAGACCCTTAAATTTGCCTTGAGTTTGAGCATGAGTGAAGTGAAATGTCCTGCTAAGGCCTGAGTCTTACATAGCGAGGACTCTTTGTTGGTTGTGTAATTGGCTTGCTATGGTCAGCAAGCTTCCGCAGTTTGTGAACCCCCACTTACTATAGTTCTAGTAAGTTTTCGTAGTTTGTGAACCCCCACTTACTATAGTTCTAGTAAGTTTCTGTAGTTTGTGGACCCCAATAGGATTGCTTGCTATAATTCTAGCAAGTTCACCTGCACTGACAGGGTTATCTGCGAATATCATCGCAGAATTTACCTGTTTCACCAGGGTTATCTGCGAGTGTTATCGCAGAATTTACCTGTACCACCAATAGGGTTATTCGCGAGTGTTGTCGCGAATTTTACCTATGTCACCAGGGTTATCTGCGAGTGTTATCGCAGAATTTACCTGTACCACCAATAGGGTTATTCGCGAGTGTTGTCGCGAAATTTACCTATGTCACCAGGGTTATCTGCGAGTGTTATCGCAGAATTTACCTGTACCACCAATAGGGTTATTCGCGAGTGTTGTCGCGAAATTTACCTATGTCACCAGGGTTATCTGCGAGTGTTATCGCAGAATTTACCTGTACCACCAATAGGGTTATTCGCGAGTGTTGTCGCGAAATTTACCTATGTCATCAGGGTTATCTGCGAGTGTTATCGCAGAATTTACCTGTACCACCAATAGGGTTATCCGCGAGTGTTGTCGCGAAATTTACCTATGTCATCAGGGTTATCTGCGAGTGTTATCGCAGAATTTACCTGTACCACCAATAGGGTTATCCGCGAGTGTTATCGCGAAATTTACCTATGTTATCAGGGTTATCTGCGAGTGTTATCGCAGAATTTACCTGTACCACCAATAGGGTTATCCGCGAGTGTTATCGCGAAATTCACCTATGTAGAATTTTGTTTTGTAAATGCGTATGTGTCATGCTTATGCGTTATGCACATGCCCCTGTTGTTTGTATAATGCATATGTGTGAATGCTTACACATGCATATGTTGTATGTATACTGATGAATGTATGTAATGATGTATGTATGATAACCCCGACACCTTATCTCCTTATCACTCATCTCCTTATCACCCATTGCCTTTGTTTAACCTCTTTTGAATTGTTTGTGAACTCTGGCTCAGTTCGTATTCGAATGACTTGCCGACCTCTTTTTTTTGTGAAAGGATCAACCTGGGGTAACACCAGTGCAAGGCGTGTGTAGCCTTTCGGAGATTTTGTCTTTTTGCTTTTGTGTTGCAAGTTTACAAGTTTCTCATGTTAAATCCATGTTAAAGATTATGAAAATAAATTATCCTTTGCAACTGGTACTGAAATTGGAAATGAAGCGCAGTATGCAAAAAAAGAAATTTTATTGATATTGCCTTGAATTGGCGAGTGTACAGAAATGCGAAGAAAGAAAATGACAAATAGGAATGATATTAATACTGTCGTTGCTCTTTTTTTGTTATCGAGGGCCCCAATAATCCTTCGACTTCGGAAGTAGATGATTGCCCGATACCCTATCCTTCGTAGTTTGCCTTCGGCTTATGTCCGGTAATCCTGCTTTTGCTAGGCATAGTACTTCTTGACCGCGTCTGAGTTGATTGGGTGCGGTAGCTCATCCCCATCCATTGTAGTGAGGACTAATGCCCCTCCTGAGAACACCGTTTTTACGATGTATGGACCTTCGTAGTTAGGTGTCCATTTTCCTCGGGCGTCGAGTCGAGGTAACAGTATCTTCTTGAGGACAATGTCACCTTCTTTGTAGGTTCGAGGTCGGACCTTCTTATCGAACGCTTTTTTCATCCTCTTCAGATAGAGTTGTCCATGACACAAAGCTGTCAGTCGCTTTTCTTCAATGAGATTAAGCTGATCAAAACGAGTTTTTACCCATTCCGATTCTTCTAACTTTGTGTCAGCTATGACTCTTAGTGACGGGATCTCCACCTCGATTGGGAGGACAGCTTCCATACCGTAGACTAGGGAGAAGGGGGTTGCCCCTGTAGATGTACGCACCGAGGTTCTGTAACCGTGTAGGGCGAAGGGAAGCATTTCGTGCCAATCCTTGTATGTTTTCACCATCTTTTGTATTATTTTTTTGATATTTTTGTTTGCAGCTTCGACAGCGCCGTTCATTTTAGGCCTGTATGGTGAAGAATTGTGGTGTTCAATCTTGAACTCCTCGCACAGCTCCCTCATCATGTTATTGTTCAGATTCGACCCATTATCGGTGATAATCCTGCTTGGAACCCCATATCGACATATGATATTATGCTTGATGAACCGAGTGACTACTTGTCTCGTCACGTTGGTGTAAGAGGCAGCTTCGACCCATTTGGTGAAGTAGTCTATGGCGACCAATATGAATCGGTGCCCATTTGAAGCTTTTGGTTCTATCATTCCTATCATGTCAATTCCCCACATTGCAAATGGCCATGGTGAACTCAGAACGTTCAACGGGTTTGGTGGTACGTGCACCTTGTCAGCGTAGATCTGGCACTTGTGACAGGTCCTTGCATATTGGAAACAGTCGGTCTCCATTGTTAACCAGTAATACCCTGCTCGCAGTATCTTTCTAGCCATTGAGTGTCCGTTTGCGTGGGTCCCAAAGGTTCCTTCATGTACCTCCCTGATAATCTCCTTGGCCTCGTTTTTATCTACACATCTCAACAACACTGAATCATAATTCCTTTTGTATAGGATGCTTCCGCTTAAGAAGAACTTGGATGCAAGTCTCCTCAGTGTCTTTTTATCAATTGTTGAGGCATTCTCCGGGTATTCTTGTTTTTCCAGGTACTTTTTAATGTCGTGGTACCATGGTTTGTTGTCAGACTGCTCCTCAATCGCAAGGCAATAGGCAGGTTCGTCGAAGTGTCTAACAGTTATCCGTGGTTCATGGTTTGGCCAGGTCACCTTGAACATAGAGGAAAGCGTTGCTAGTGCGTCGGCTATTTGATTTTCTTCCCTCGGGATATGAGTAAAAGTGATAGTATCAAATTCAGCCGTCAACTCCAGTATAAGGTCTCGGTATGGGATTAGTTTTGCATCTCGAGTGTCCCATTCTTTGTTGACTTGATGGATTACCAATGCTGAGTCTCCGTATACATCAAGGAGTTTGATCCTTAGGTCGATTGCGGCTTCTAACCCCAATATGCATGCTTCGTATTCTGCAATGTTGTTGGTACAGTCGAAACATAGTCTTGCAGTGAAGGGTAAGTGCCGGTCATCGGGAGATGTCAATACTGCCCCTATGCCATGTCCTAGTGCATTTGAGGCACCGTCGAACATGAGTTTCCATACCAAACCCGGTTCGGGTCCCTCGTCGGGTCCTGGTATTTCATAGTCTCTTACTAGCACAATATCCTCATCGGGGAAGTCGAACTTCATAGATTGGTATTCCTCGAGGGGTTGGTGAGCAAGATGTTCTGCCAAGACACTCCCTTTTATTGCTTTTTGAGTTACATACTGTATGTCGTATTCGGACAACAACATTTGCCACCTTGCAATTCTACCCGTGAGCGCATGCTTTTCGAACACGTATTTTAAAGGATCCATTCTCGATATTAGCCATGTGGAATGGTTCAGCATATATTGCCTTAGACGTTTGGAGGCCCATGCTAGGGCACAACATGTCTTTTCCAATGGTGAATACCGAGATTCGCAATCCGTGAATTTCTTACTGAGGTAGTAGATAGCGTGTTCTTTCCTGCCTGTTTCATCTTGTTGCCCCAGTACACACCCCATAGACCTTTCGAGTACTGTGAGGTACATGATTAGTGGCCTTCCGGGTACAGGAGGTAAGAGTATAGGTGGTTCTTGCAAGTAGTTCTTTATGGTTTCGAAGGCTACTTGACAATCATCATTCCACTTGATAGGTTGATCCTTCCTGAGTAGTTTGAATATAGGCTCGCATGTAGCTGTTAGATGTGAAATGAACCTTGAGATGTAATTCAATCGGCCCAGGAAACCTCGCACTTCTTTTTCTGTTTTTGGAACGGACATCGCCTGTATGGCTTTTACTTTATCAGGATCAACCTCTATACCTCGTTGGCTTACAATGAATCCCAACAGCTTTCCCGATCTTACACCAAATGTGCACTTATTCGGGTTCAACCTCAACTTGTACTTCTTCAGGCGTTCAAACAGCTTATGTAGATTTGTAATATGCTCTTCTTCTGTGCCGGATTTGGCGATCATATCATCTACATATACTTCGACCTCTTTATGGATCATATCATGGAATAATGTGACCATGGCCCTTTGATATGTTGCCCCTGCATTTCTCAACCCGAATGGCATTACTTTGTAGCAAAAAGTGCCCCAAGATGTCATGAAGGTAGTCTTTTCCATATCCTCGGGAGCCATCTTGATCTGATTATACCCGGAGAAACCATCCATAAAAGAGAACACTGAAGCTTGTGCTGTATTATCCACAAAGATATCTATATGTGGTAGTGGGAAATCATCTTTTGGACTTGCTTTATTTAGATCCCTGTAATCTACACACATGCGCACCTTCCCGTCCTTCTTAGGAACTGGCACTATGTTGGCAATCCAGGGTGGATAGTCAACTACAGCAAGAAACCCGGCGTCAAATTGTTTGAGCACCTCTTCCCTAATCTTATTATCCATATCTGGTCGAACCCTTCTGCGCTTTTGCCTGACCGGCGCACATCCTTCTTTGAGAGGTAACCTGTGTACCACGATGTCCGTATCCAAACGCGGCATGTCACGGTATGACCAAGCAA
The DNA here is from genome assembly GCF_029867415.1 of Vicia villosa. Classification (NCBI taxonomy): domain Eukaryota; kingdom Viridiplantae; phylum Streptophyta; class Magnoliopsida; order Fabales; family Fabaceae; genus Vicia; species Vicia villosa. Next base: position 206,027,602 of record NC_081182.1, read on the forward strand.
AAATCTCTGCATACTCGTGGAGGAGCTTGATTAGCGTTGCTTTTACGTCCTTACCTAGCGTTGCCCCAATCTTAATGTTCTTGGGTTCTTCATCCATTCCCAAGTTTATGATTTCAATGGCCTCTTGCGGAGGGAGCATGCTCTTGGATTCCTTATCCACTAACCTTGACAACTCTTCCGGAGGTTCATCGTCTTCCTCATCCCCTTATTCACCCTGATTAGCGAGAGCCTCGAGTTTGTATAGGGTCTCAGCAGTATTATTATCGGTGGTGTCAGAAGGTGATCTGCACATGTTTTATGTTTTGTTTTCTTTTAGTATGCAGATGTGAACGTGCTTTGTTTGTGCAAGAAATTTATTTGTCATTTTCAGAAATGGAAAAGGAATAAATGCGAGAAAGGACAATATTTTCAATACCAAAATGCAAAGACAATTTTATTAATAAACTTCGAACTTGAAAGTAAATGGGGCCCTTACAAACTAGCTCTATGCTTCGGGCGAGGCATGAGCGTTATTGTTTTTCTTTATTAAAAAAGGGAAATAAAACACACAAAAGCAAATTACTTTGAAATGAAAACTATCTTCGGTATCTCCAGGCTTGTCCAATTCTGAAGCTGTTCTCCTGGCCTGATTTCTCGAATGAAATTGGACGTCCCTTCTCGAGAATCCTGATTGGACACCATAGCCACATGTTCATAACCGCCAGTCACAAAAGTTTGCATTATTGGGGGAAATGGTTGTTCTTCTTTCTTAATGCTTGTGACCTTGGTAGGTTGGTATCCTAACCCCAGGCGATCTTTCTTCTCCAAAACTTCTGGCAGCTTGCCCCAGCCTTTAGTATTTGCGTCTTGTAGGTCTTTCCATGATGTCACCGCCCTTCTTATCTTCTCCACTGGTAGTGTGATAGCAGTTGCAATTTCTAGTGCTTGAAATGCGGTACCCAATGCTTCGTCTCTAGCCTCGATATATCTGTATGAGTTTAGATTGCTGACAAATATATCTTCTTCTCCATTGATGGTTACTATGGAGTTCCCATTCACAAACTTTAGTTTCTGATGGAGGGTGGAGGTGACTGCCCCAGCTGCGTGAATCCAAGGACGCCCTAGCAGGCAGGTATAAGCTGGCTCGATTTCCATCACTTGGAAGTTGATGCAGAAGGTGTGGGGACCAATTATGACAGGAAGGTCTACTTCTCCAAACACCGGACTCTGTGATCCATCGAAAGCCTTTACCACCAGGCGACTTGGTCTGACTACCAGTCCTTCTAAGGCTATCTTGTCAAGTGTTACTTTTGGCATCACATTTAAGGATGACCCTGTGTCGATCAAAACTCTAGCTAGATGAGCCTTCCCACATTGCATGGAGATATGCAAGGCTTTGTTGTGTGACTTTCCTTGTAGGGGTAGCTCATTGTCACTGAAACCTAGGCATGCCCCAGCAGTTAGATTGGCCACCATTCCGTCAAATTGATTGACTGTGATGTCCTTAGTTACATGGGCAGCGTTTAGGATCTTCATCAGAGCATCTCGATGTTTCTCAGAGTGTATTAATAGTGATAAGAGCGATATCTTAGATGGTGTCTGTTGCAACTGATCTACCACTCTATAATCACTCTTCTTAATCAGAGAGAGAAACTCCTCAGTGTAACACCCTACTATCCCATTAACAAAATATGTAAAATAATTTATGAAAACATCAGAGTACACACGTAGGATGCCACATCTCATAAAACGCAATGAAGTCTCAAGTCACTTCAATCACTTTATTACTCAGAAAATAAATTAAACAGCGGAATATTCAAATTAATCCAGTTTCATGGCGCTAAGCCCTTAACAACAATAATTTTCCACTAAACTCGTGGTCCGATACAATTTGAAAGATAAGATACGTAACCAAATAAAATAAAATAAAGCATAATAAATTCCCACATCCCGTGTTACGTATCAGAGCGACTCCTAAGACTCGATCAAGCAACACAAGCTTCAAGCACTACTCAGGTACCTGATTATCTGTACTCCACAAGGAGCACAGACACGACAACAAAAAAAAGAGGTGAGAATTACATTCAATAATTAAACGGTAGAAAAACACATACTAAGGAGTAATAATTTCCATGAAAAAGATATTCACAATTCACACCCAAGTCATGACATACACGTCATACTCAATTCGCAACCAAATATATATATGTAATGTGACTCACTGACACGACAACATGCATGCGGTACCAACACAATCCATACGGTTCATTCATTGAACCCGATCCCCGTCGGAATCCGGATAAGTCGTATACGTTCCTCTGAACTACAACTTATCTCCATCACAACTCCCACATGGAGTCCGGACAAGACTAGGCACCCATCATGGATTCCCACCTAGCTTATCTCCATCTGACACATTATGAATGCATGACATATAATTGTACACAAGATGTTATCATTACTACATAACACACGATCTAATCTGATCACACGTGAGTCATATACTCACCGTAATTCCCACTGGAATTACCACATCATTACAAAAGTTTTTAGCACAGTTATCTCAATATAACAACCGACACATCAATTACACGATACTGAGCAATTTAAATGAACAAATCACCAAAATAATCATTAAACTATTGATATTAATAATATTATTATTATTATACTAATATTATTGTTATAACCAAGAAGTTACATGGACATGATTACTAAAGAAAAATGGCGCTACAGTAATCGGAACATGATTTATTAGAGTGTGTCGCTACAATACAGTGACATAACTATATTGGCAATTGGCACATGTTGTATAGAAGAAGAAACAATTGTTTATCCAAAGGAACCATATATTAGCAACTTGGAATGTGATTATTGTTTATATCATAATAATTATAATTATGATCTACCAAAGTTATATATATATATATATATATCTTACTTACAATATCTATGAATGCCACTACAGTATCCTCATCTATCAATTATTATATATCACTGATTGTCTAATTAGTTATCCTAAGCCACCTGAGACGGAATATTACGACTGTGCCGCTACACTACAATATCATCATCTAGCAAATTATATAAATGGTGATATATATCTTTAGTCACATGAATGGTAAATTTATTTTCATATGGTTCTAACGAGACAACGTATTTACGAACACGCTGCAGTATATAAAAATCAATTCCGGCAATTCAATCTCAGGCAATGAATAATTTCTACAATATTATTGAATTAAATTCTCACTCTTACCTTAATTCTGAGCTTGAATCTGTAAAAATTAGTGGAAGAATCTCTTGCCCTAATTCTCTCTTGTTCGTCCCCTTCTCTTTCACGTTCTAGCAGTTATTTCCCAGGACTTGCTAATCTCCCTTTAATTTTGTTTTTATCCCCCTTAAATAACTCCTAATAATAATATTACTAATAATAATAAATTTATTATTATTATTATTATTATTATTATTATTAATAATATTCTTAATATAATAATGAAGCATTATATATTAGTAATTTATTAGTAGCTTGAATCAATTTCTATGACTAACAATTTCAACGCTACCGTAACTAACTAGCATTTGAAAATTATCAAATTGGTTCTACAGTATACATATTTTATATATACTTATTAAAACATATGGTGTGAGTCTTAAATTATATTACATGGAAAAATCTATGTTTATTTATTAAAAGATCACTATTCTATCTACCTGATACTTTCATTCTTTATCAAAAAAACTATATCTACACATTAGTATATTCACAAGCTATCTCACACTCACATGCTGTCTCACCCTATAACTCTCCCTAGTCATAATTATATATACATTAATAAATATGTGACAGTAAAATCATATGATTACTCCTAGCTGGCTCTCATTAATCATAATTGTAAACATAAATGTGTAGCAGTAAACACTTATTATACTACTAAAACTATCATACTTTATAAAAATCCAATTTATTCTATATCACAAACAGCAAGTTACCAATTTATTGTCCTATGCAATATAAGTGTGTGGAAAAGGGTCCTTACCGTTTACCCTTAAATATGTCAATAAAATTCACAAACAACACACAATGACTAAATATTTTAAACGGGGTGTTACAACTCTCCCCCACTAAAAATATTTTCGTCCTCGAAAAATGTACCTGATAAAAACAATTCTGGATACGACTCTCGCATCTTGCTCTCCAATTCCCAAGTCACACTTCCTCCAGCAGCTCCTCCCCAAGCTACTCTCACCAAGGTAATGTCCTTGCCTCTTAATTGTTTCACCTTGCGATCCTCGATCCTTATCGGCATCGTCGCTACAGTAAGATTATCTTGAATTTGTACTTCATCCCTCTGAATGACGTGAGATGGATCAGAGATGTACTTTCGAAGTTGCGACACGTGAAACACGTCATGCAAGTTTGAAAGTTCGGGTGGCAGGGCCACTCTATACGCAACTGTTCCGACTCTCTGCAAAATCTGATACGGTCCAATAAACTTAGGATTCAGTTTCTTTGATTTCAATGCACGTCCAACACCTGTCACAGGATTGACCCTCAGAAATACATGATCACCTTCACTGAATTCCAAATCTTTCCTCCGATTATCATGATAACTTTTCTGTCTGCTCTGGGATGCTTTCATCTTCTCCCTGATCATCTTGATCGCCTCAGTAGTTTGTTGTACTATTTCGGGTCCAAGCACGACATTTTCACCTGACTCATACCAACATAGGGGTGTCCTACACCTTCTACCATACAATGCTTCAAAAGGCGCCATTCCAATGCTAGAATGGTAACTGTTATTATACGTAAACTCAATCAACGGTAAATGGGTGTCCCAAGCACCTCCTTTCTCGAGTATGCAAGCCCTTAACAAATCTTCCAATGACTGAATGGTTCTCTCTGACTGTCCATCTGTCTGTGGATGATAAGCAGAACTCAATTTCAAACTAGATCCCAAGGCTTCCTGCAGGCTTTTCCAAAATCCGGAAGTAAACCTCGGATCTCTATCTGACACTATGCTCGAAGGAACTCCATGCAACTTCACTATTACTCTTATATAAATCTCTGCTAACTTGGATAAAGGAAAACTGATGTTAATCGGTATAAAATGTGCTGATTTCGTTAACCGATCCACAATTACCCAAATAGCATCAAAGCCTCTCGCCGTATTCGGTAACCCAGTAACAAAGTCCATTGAGATACTATCCCACTTCCATTCTGGAATTTCTAGTGGATGCATCAATCCTGAAGGTTTCTGATGCTCAACCTTTGATTTCTGACATGTCAAACAGGCGTACACAAATTGAGCTATATCCCTCTTCATACCTGACCACCAAAACAATTTCTTCAGATCTTGATACATTTTCATAGCTCCAGGGTGAATACTCAAGCTACTTCTGTGACTTTCCTCTAAGATCATCTTCCTTAATACAGTATTATCCGGTACACAAATTCTGTCCTGAAATCTCAACACACCAAAATTATCCAATCTAAAGTCACTAACAGGATTAGTTTTCCCTACAGGCATCAAATCCACTAGTTTCACATCAAGTTTCTGATTCTCCCTAATCTCATTAAGGAAATCATTGTTCACCTTAAGCATACCCAATCTAACACTCTCAGGGGTCAATTCACAAACCATACTCAAGTCTCTAAATTGTTCAATTAAATCCATCTCTTTCATCATTAACATCGACATGTGAATTGTCTTCCGACTTAGAGCATCTGCTACCACATTAGCTTTTCCTGGATGGTAACTCAAGCTAAAGTCATAATCTTTCAGAAATTCTAACCACCTCCTCTGCCTCATATTCAATTCTTTCTGGTCAAATAAGTATTTAAGACTCTTGTGATCACTAAACACTTCAAATCTTGATCCATACAAATAATGTCTCCAAATTTTCAACACGAATACCACTGCAGCTAACTCAAGATCATGAGTAGGATAATTCCTTTCATGCACCCTCAATTGCCGTGAAGCATAAGCCACGACTTTCCCATCTTGCATCAATACTCCTCCTAATCCCATCTTAGACGCATCACAATATACCACAAAAGGTTCATGCGGACTTGGTAGAACCAATACTGGCGCCGTAGTCAGTTTCTTCTTCAATTCTCTGAAACTTTCCTCGCACAAAATATCCCACACAAAGGCTTGGCCTTTCCTAGTCAACTGAGTCAATGGAGGAGCCAAATTAGAAAACCCCTCAATGAATCTTCGGTAATAACCTGCTAAACCTAAGAAGCTCCTAATCTCCGTTACTGACTTCGGAGGTTCCCATTGAAGTACTGCACTTACCTTGGATGGATCCACTGCTATGCCATCACCAGAAATCACATGTCCTAAGAAACTCACTGTTTGTAACCAAAACTCGCATTTCGAAAGCTTCGCAAATAACTTGTTATCTTTCAACACCTGTAACACAGTCCTCAAATGTTCTGCATGATCTTCTTCTGACTTAGAATAAATCAGAATGTCATCAATAAAAACTATGACAAACTGATCTAAGTAGGCATGAAAGATACGATTCATGTATTCCATGAACACACCTGGCGCATTGGACACTCCAAACGGCATCACTGCATATTCGTAATGTCCATAACGAGTTCTGAAAGCCGTTTTTTGAATATCATCCTCTTTAACCCGAATCTGGTGATAACCCGATCTCAAATCAATCTTACTGAAAATACGAGCTCCCCCAAGTTGATCCATTAAATCATCAATCCTTGGAAGCGGATACTTATTCTTAATGGTTACTTTATTCAGCTGACGATAATCAATACACAAACGCATACTACCATCCTTCTTTTTAACCAACAACACTGGGGCTCCCCACGATGACACGCTGGGTCTAATAAACTTCTTATCAAGCAACTCCCCTATCTGAGATTTTAATTCTGCCAACTCTGATGCGGACATCCTATATGGTGCCATAGATATGGGTCTGGTACCAGGAACAAGATCAATTGCAAATTCCACTTCTCTCTTCGGAGGCAACTCTGTAATGTCATCAGGAAACACTTCTGGAAATTCCTTCACCACCGGTAACTCATTAATCGATGCCTTGCCTTCAACTGACAGTGAAGCAAACACAGCAAACATTTTAGCTTCATCTTCCAACAAGGTTCTCAATTCCTTGGTAGATATCGAGTTCGCCAACTCTTCCTCCTCTGGAGTAAGAAACAACAACGTCTTCCTATAGCAGTCAATAAAAACACGGTTGTATTCTAGCCAGTTCATCCCTAAGATAATGTCCAGATTACTGAGTGGTAAACAAATCAAGTCCACTCTAAAATCCTTACCAAATATGGTCAACGGACAATTCAAACACACCATGGACGTAGTCACAGAACCGATAGATGGAGTATCAATCACCATCCTCCGATTCAAAGTAGACGGCACGAGTCCTAGTTGCTTCACACAATCAACAGAAATGAACGAGTGGGTTGCACCCGTATCAATAATAGCAATTAAAGGAGTTTCATGGATGAAACAAGTACCTTTGACCAAACGATCCTCATTGGTAGGCTGAGCTCCCACTAATGCAAACACTTTCCCACTTGTCTGTGACTTCTTCGGCTTCTGACAATGAGTGCTGATGTGACCCTGTTCTCCACAGTTGTAACAGGTAGGTATGTTGGTCCTACAATCTGCCACAAGATGACCTGGTCGACCACACTTGAAGCATTTCTTCACATCATTATGACATTCACTAGCACGGTGACCCGCTCCACCATATTTAAAACACTTGATAGGATTGGGAGCAATCCCTCCCCCACTTGGCTTCTTACCTACAACAGCTTTCTGTTTCCCCTTATCAGTTGGAGCACTGTAAGGTGTACCTCCATGTCTCTGCTTACTCCTTTTATCGCTCAAAGTTTTGTAATGAGCAATTCGAGCCCTGTTGTCCTCATCATAAATTCTACACCTGTTCACCGGCTCTGGATAATTTCTAATCTTCTGATAGCCAATACCCTGTTTGATTTCGGGACGCAGCCCATTCTCAAACTTAAGACATTTAGAACTCATAGCAGCATCAGTATTGTAATGAGGACAATACTTCACCAATTCCTCAAACCGAGCAGCATACTCTGCAACCGTTGAGTTTCCCTGTTTCAATTCCAAGAACTCAATCTCCTTTTTGCCACGAACATCTTCTGGAAAATACCGCTCCAGAAACTCAGCCCTGAATACCGTCCAAGTAATGGCACTACCTGCTGCTTCTAATCTCTGACGACTGTTATCCCACCAGTCTTCAGCTTCACCATCCAACATATGAGTACCAAACTGCACCTTCTGAGCTTCAGTGCATCCCATGACTCTAAAGATCTTCTCAATAGATTTCAGCCATTTTTGTGCAGCATCTGGATCATGAGTACCCTCAAATGTAGGCGGCTTGTTACTCTGGAACTTCTCCAAATTACGGAACTCAACATCTCCAACATTCTGATTATTATTCTGCACCGCCTGCGCAACAGCATGTAACGCAGCAGCAAGAGCAGCATCATTTCTCCCAGCCATACTGTTTCACATTAACAATACAGGTTAGAAGAACACACATATATATCCACTCTATGGATAGAGTCTACTACGACCTATGGCCGGACGGACCGACTTGCTCTGATACCAATTGTAACACCCTACTATCCCATTAACAAAATATGTAAAATAATTTATGAAAACATCAGAGTACACACGTAGGATGCCACATCTCATAAAACGCAATGAAGTCTCAAGTCACTTCAATCACTTTATTACTCAGAAAATAAATTAAACAGCGGAATATTCAAATTAATCCAGTTTCATGGCGCTAAGCCCTTAACAACAATAATTTTCCACTAAACTCGTGGTCCGATACAATTTGAAAGATAAGATACGTAACCAAATAAAATAAAACAAAGCATAATAAATTCCCACATCCCGTGTTACGTATCAGAGCGACTCCTAAGACTCGATCAAGCAACACAAGCTTCAAGCACTACTCAGGTACCTGATTATCTGTACTCCACAAGGAGCACAGACACGACAACAAAAAAAAGAGGTGAGAATTACATTCAATAATTAAACGGTAGAAAAACACATACTAAGGAGTAATAATTTCCATGAAAAAGATATTCACAATTCACACCCAAGTCATGACATACACGTCATACTCAATTCGCAACCAAATATATATATGTAATGTGACTCACTGACACGACAACATGCATACGGTACCAACACAATCCATACGGTTCATTCATTGAACCCGATCCCCGTCGGAATCCGGATAAGTCGTATACGTTCCTCTGAACTACAACTTATCTCCATCACAACTCCCACATGGAGTCCGGACAAGACTAGGCACCCATCATGGATTCCCACCTAGCTTATCTCCATCTGACACATTATGAATGCATGACATATAATTGTACACAAGATGTTATCATTACTACATAACACACGATCTAATCTGATCACACGTGAGTCATATACTCACCGTAATTCCCACTGGAATTACCACATCATTACAAAAGTTTTTAGCACAGTTATCTCAATATAACAACCGACACATCAATTACACGATACTGAGCAATTTAAATGAACAAATCACCAAAATAATCATTAAACTATTGATATTAATAATAATATTATTATTATACTAATATTATTGTTATAACCAAGAAGTTACATGGACATGATTACTAAAGAAAAATGGCGCTACAGTAATCGGAACATGATTTATTAGAGTGTGTCGCTACAATACAGTGACATAACTATATTGGCAATTGGCACATGTTGTATAGAAGAAGAAACAATTGTTTATCCAAAGGAACCATATATTAGCAACTTGGAATGTGATTATTGTTTATATCATAATAATTATAATTATGATCTACCAAAGTTATATATATATATATATATATATATATATCTTACTTACAATATCTATGAATGCCACTACAGTATCCTCATCTATCAATTATTATATATCACTGATTGTCTAATTAGTTATCCTAAGCCACCTGAGACGGAATATTACGACTGTGCCGCTACACTACAATATCATCATCTAGCAAATTATATAAATGGTGATATATATCTTTAGTCACATGAATGGTAAATTTATTTTCATATGGTTCTAACGAGACAACGTATTTACGAACACGCTGCAGTATATAAAAATCAATTCCGGCAATTCAATCTCAGGCAATGAATAATTTCTACAATATTATTGAATTAAATTCTCACTCTTACCTTAATTCTGAGCTTGAATCTGTAAAAATTAGTGGAAGAATCTCTTGCCCTAATTCTCTCTTGTTCGTCCCCTTCTCTTTCACGTTCTAGCAGTTATTTTCCAGGACTTGCTAATCTCCCTTTAATTTTGTTTTTATCCCCCTTAAATAACTCCTAATAATAATATTACTAATAATAATAAATTTATTATTATTATTATTATTATTATTATTAATAATATTCTTAATATAATAATGAAGCATTATATATTAGTAATTTATTAGTAGCTTGAATCAATTTCTATGACTAACAATTTCAACGCTACCGTAACTAACTAGCATTTGAAAATTATCAAATTGGTTCTACAGTATACATATTTTATATATACTTATTAAAACATATGGTGTGAGTCTTAAATTATATTACATGGAAAAATCTATGTTTATTTATTAAAAGATCACTATTCTATCTACCTGATACTTTCATTCTTTATCAAAAAAACTATATCTACACATTAGTATATTCACAAGCTATCTCACACTCACATGCTGTCTCACCCTATAACTCTCCCTAGTCATAATTATATATACATTAATAAATATGTGACAGTAAAATCATATGATTACTCCTAGCTGGCTCTCATTAATCATAATTGTAAACATAAATGTGTAGCAGTAAACACTTATTATACTACTAAAACTATCATACTTTATAAAAATCCAATTTATTCTATATCACAAACAGCAAGTTACCAATTTATTGTCCTATGCAATATAAGTGTGTGGAAAAGGGTCCTTACCGTTTACCCTTAAATATGTCAATAAAATTCACAAACAACACACAATGACTAAATATTTTAAACGGGGTGTTACACTCAGCATCCTTATTAGAAGTTTCTTTATCCTTAAGTTCAGCCTCATCACTTGGTCTCATGACAACTTGCTCTCCAGATTGCGTCAAGTTTTCACTAGATGTGGGTTGTACTTGCGCAGTTTTGAATATGCGCCCACTACGGGTCATGCCTCCAGGTCCAACGATGCTTGATACTGCAGTATTAGTATCGGTCTCATATTCCCATGGTACCGCTTTCATCTTGTCCAAAGGATATGGTCCTCTGATTGGGATGATCTTGGTACGCTCTTGCGTAGGTATCATCACTGGTGATCTAGAGCATGGGATAATCAATGGTTTCCTTGCCCCTTGTGCAGGTATCATTAAAGGCTCGTTTCTTTCCACCATCGCCACATATTCCTCTTCAGGGTGTTCCTCCAATTGGATCAATCCTTGATCCATGAGCCTTTGCAAAGTGTCTTTGAAAGCTTCGTTATGTTCTAGGATAAACCCCTTTATAAGAAGATACCTCTTAAGTGCATCTGTGGGGGAGTTCCGTTGTTGAACCAACTCTTGCTCATTGACAACTTCTATTGCATTGACTGCGCCTTCATGGTGTGGCATTGGATTTGTTTTCACATTGGGTTTTTCAAAGGCGATTGCCCCTGACTCAATCAGATCTTGGACTATGTGTCTAAAAGCCCAACATTTTTCCAAGGTATGTCCAGGAGAATTGGCGTGAAATTCACACCTTTCATTCGGTTTGTAGTTGGGTGTGATCTTGCCTGGAGGAAGGGGTGGCAGTGGCCTAACGTCTACCAAGGATTCATTTATTAAATATTTCAGAATTTCTTTCTTGGAAGTAGGTAGCGGATCGAATCTCCTTTGTCCTCCCTGAAACCGGTTTTGTTGTGGTGGATATGACATGGGAGGTCTGTTCTCCTGATGCCCTACAGCATTAGTCTCTCCTTCCTTCTTCTTTGTGAAGTTAGGGGTAGGCCTCTTCGCCTGATAGGAGTTAGATGATGCTCCTTGTATTTTCCCGCTCTTAATTTCGTCTTCTATTCTTTCACCAATAACCACTAAATCTGAAAACCCTGAGGACACACTCCCTACCATTTTATCGTAGTATGGCCCTTGTAATGTAGCCATAAACATTTTTACGAGTTCTTTTTCCAACAGGGGAGGTTGGACTCGGGAGGCCATTTCCCTCCATCTCTGTGCATACTCCTTGAACGATTCCTCTTTCTTTTGTGACAAATTTTGGAGTTGCATCCGATCGGGTGCCATGTCCAAATTGTATTTATATTGTTTTAGGAACGTATTAGCAAGGTCGGTCCAGCTTCGGATGTGAGACTTCTCTAATTGCATATACCAGTCAACCGATGCTCCACTCAAGCTATCTTGGAAAAAATGCATCATCAACTTTTGATCATGAGCATAAGCAGCCATTTTTCGCACATACATGCGCAAGTGACTCCTCGGACAAGAGAGTCCCTTGTACTTTTCAAAGTCGGGTATCTTGAATTTATGAGGAATAGTCAAATCCGGCACCAAGCTCATTTCATAGGTATCCACATCGAAGACATCATATCCTTCCATTGCTTTCATCCTTTCTTCCAGCGCCTTGATTTGTCCACTCTCCTTGGAATTCTCCCCAGAATCAGCAGAGGTCAGCTTTGGTTGAGGGACTTGATCTGTGTCATTAGTGTCCCCATACTGTATATCCAAGTAGTCCTCATCCCTAAGCGGATTGTTGATTGGAATGCGAACTGTGCGAGACGTACCTTCTTTCTGAGTAGTAGGGATAAATCCTTCTTGAGAGGCCTCTCCCTCTTCATGGGTCGTAGTGACCCTTTTAGATGCGTGAGCATTCGTTTTGTGAGGGTCATGGCCTCGAACATATCCTAACAATGGGTTGCCATCTTTAGGTATCTCTTCATACTGATCATGAACTTCCTTAGCTTTGTCTTGCTTATCTTTGAGGTCTTTTATGAAGCTCAGCACTTAGGTCATTCCTCCCTGGAGGTCTTCAACAGTACCCTTTAGTTGGGTCATTTCCTCACGAAGGACGGCCTGGTTCTGTTCCAATTGTTCCATTGCCCTTTTCTTTTGAGATCTTGTCTGAATTAGCGGTTGAGTTGCAATGGTGTGACTGGAGATGAAGATAGTTTTTTCTTTAATGCTTGGTAATTAAATATGACATGCATGATATGAATGTTGTGCTTATGCTATGTTCATGTCTTATCCACATTATTATAGTAAATATACATTCTTTTTTTTTATTCTTTTTCTTCTTTTTTTTCTTTTTTTTTTTTGCATATATTTATTTGGTGAATATTATAGGAACAATAAGTAAATGCGAAAATAACCACACTTTATTAATTGAAAGGAAATACCACTTCATTGTTGGTTTACAAAAGAGGAAGGGAAACTGAAATTAAAAATACTCAAAATAAATTAAATTAAAAGTACTTGAAATAAAAGCAACAAGGAAATAACATAAAGCTAAGAACGCCTTTGGATGTCTTCTTTGAACTTGTCCACCATGCTCCTACAAAGCTCCATAAACTCTTTGACGACTTTAGGAAGGATGATGGGAGAGGATTCTGCTCTTTCCAAACTTTTTGGAATATCCAGGATCAGATCATTACACAAGAAGACTAGCTTATCATGATCCTCACGACATTTTTCATATTCTTCAAGCATCTTAGGAACCATGCTCACATGCTCATTTGCCGTAAAAATAATTGTGTAGAGTCTCTTCCAATAGTCTTTTTCTTCCAGGGCTGCCTCGTATTCTTCCTTTTGTCTTGTGAATACTTCCCTAAGTGATACCATAGCTTGAAATGCTCTTTCGTACTCACCAGTGCGCTGTAAAAGTTCTTCTTCCGTGGTTAATCTTCTTGCGTGCTCTTGTTGTCCAGCATTGAGGGCTTCTTGAAGATCATATTTGAGGCCTCTTATTTCATCCTCTTGATCTTTAGTCCTATCAGTTAATTCAAAGATTACAGCTTCCAGATTCTTCTCAGATTCTGTTTTGTCATGGGAAGCCTTTTCGTAACGCCTTCTCCACCTTGCAATTTCCCTATCCGCTTGTTCCAACCTCTCATTGTGTGCCTCCAAATTAAAAGTAGCACTTAGAACTCCTTCGGTTGCACGTTTCCTCTTACCCCTTTGTCTATCATTCTCTTCCTTCAATGCTTGAAGTTCTTGATTTTTCTCTTTGAGGTCAAAGCGTAGTTGACTCCTTTCGTTGGTAAGTTGGTGCAAATCAAGTTCTAGTTTCTCTTTTTCCTTTTGGGATTCTGTAGCGCTAAAAAATACTCTACACACACGAAAAAGAACAGAGTCGCCACCGACCTTTATTTATTCCAAAGAGGAAAGGGAAAATGTCGAATAAAACCCATGAATAAAAACATATGGATAAGATGGTCGTCGCAACCAAATTAGGGTTCGGGAGTCGGTTAAGCAAGGGGAAGGTATTAGCACCCCTCACCTCCATCGTACTCGATGGGACCCATTTAGTTAGTTTTAAGAATGAGCGTTTGCGTGATGCTTGCGTTCTTTAGTTTATTAATCGATAAAAGAGAAAAGAGAAAGGATTTTTATTTTTTATTATTGTGAAAGGGATAGGGAAGATTTTTTATTATTATGCTCGCCAAAACATTTGTATCTTGTGCCTACGTATTCCCTCGTGCAATGGGAAAGTCAGAGCGACCGTAGTTCGGATAAAAAAAACTACGATTTTGTTGGTTAATTTTATGAAGGATGCTTATTGTTTTGGTTCAAAGGATCAAAGGTATTCAAGAGGTGTACACCCCTTGTCACTCGATCACTTCGATTTAATTAAGAAAGAATTTTTAAGTTTGATTCAAAGGATCAAAGGTATTCAAGAGGTGTGCACCCCTTGTCACTCGATCACTTCGATTTTATTAAGAAAGAATTTTTAAGTTTGATTCAAAGGATCAAAGGTATTCAAGAGGTGTGCACCCCTTGTCACTCGATCACTTTGATTTAATTAAAAAAAGAAGATTAACAACTTGACGTTGGATCAAGCGTTTTAGGGTTTATGAAATGGGTCTAATCGCACTTGGGCGGAAAAGACAGTTTTTGAAATGAGATTCACACTTGGGTGAAATTTGCACTTGGGCAAAGAAAAGCTCTGTGCTTTGACGAAGAAAGAAATTGAGAATTTGAATTGATTTTGGATTTTTGTGAGAAGTTTTGAAATGAACTCGACATTGGATCGAGTGTTTATTAAAAGGAAATCATTTTGAATAGATTTGAAATTAGAAACAAACTCGACATTGAACCAAGGTTTGTTTATTGTTGAATTGAAATATTGATTAATTAATTAAAAGCATTCAACATAATTAATCAAAATAATTAAAAATTAACTTAATAAAATTAATTAATTAAATAAATTTAACTAATCAATTGAAATAGTTAATATTCAATTAATAGAATTAATTAACTAAATGGATTTTAACTAATTAACCATAAAAGATAAGAATTTTTGTTTTATTTTTCAATGGCACAGCGATTGGGCCTGATGAGAGTCCAAGGCACAGGGGGGTGAGGCCCAAAAATGAGGTCAAACAAAAAACAAAGGCCAAAAAAACACTGATGGTTCTGGGCCGGATTAAGATTAAACCCGATTGCCCACCCAATCAACACAAACGGGTTATGAAACCCTATGATCCAAGACATACGCTTCTGTAACAAACCAAAGGCACTCTTTGTCTCTCGCACGCGAATCACACTCACTCTACTCTGTTCATCTCTCTCGTTTTCGCACAGACAACAACAATAAACATCTCTTTGTCTCTCTCGTTTCGCTCTCGTCTCTATCGGTTTCTCTCTCGATCGCTACTGCTTCAGCTCTGCAAACGTGAATGAAAAAAGAGCAACAACCATAATCACGCCTCTCGGTTCTATCTCGCTTACGCTGATTCTCTCACCGATCGAAACAACAACAAAAACACTTTCGGACTCTTTCGGTAACTCTCTCAGCTCGTGATTCTACTCATCAATAATACTCAGCTCAACAACAGAAGATAATCATAAACCCTAAGACCCAAACATCCCAATATTCCCCAGTTCACTATGATTTTGAGAGATTAGAAGTTACATGAAGGAATTTAAACGCAGAAATTTAAACAACCAGATGAAAAGAAACGAAGATCCAGGTAAATCTGCGTTGCTTATCTTTCTTTGCCCTCGGATCCGTCTTTGTCTTCTGTGATTTGATTCTTGCGATCTAGGTTGCTGTAGGTTCTGCGCGCGTTTTGTGAGGTTGAGTGAAGATGGGTTGAGTTATTGATGAAGCAGATTGATGAACAAATCGGTGATGGTCTGGTGATTTTTGCAGTGAGTATTTTTTGTGGTTTAATGAGTATTTTGAGAGGAATGAGGCTAGGTTGTGGTATCCATGAAGGTGAGTTGATGTGGGTTAAGGTTTTGAGTTTTTTCTTGTGGCTGCCGATTCCCCCCTGTTGCTGAAGAATGAGGCCATTTATATAGGGAGGCGATTAGGGTTTTTGATGAGACTTTGAGGGGGAAAACTTGGTGAATTTGAACACTTTTGATGTACTCTGTTTGTTGCTTTTTGGATGCAGGGCTTGTATAGCTATTTTGGTGCAATGCTTTGGAATCCTATGTGCAGGTTTTGGACCATTGCTGCAGGTTAGGCAGCAGCATTTTTGGACTGTTTTGTAGGCTGGGCAGCAGCATTTTGGACTGCCTGTTTTGTACTCGAGACATCAACAAGTGTGGATGAAGACAAGGCATTAGCTAGGCAACAAGACATGCTTTTGGGCAATTCTTTGTAACAAGCATTTGGATTATTTTTAATCAAGCTATGAATAGGTCTTAGGCAACTTTGAATCAAATTTTATGGACATTTGCAATGGATGTAACTTTGTATGAAATTGGACTTTTGAATCTTGAAATAATGAATTTGAATTTGAAACTTAGAACTTGTATTTTGATATATGTTTTGAATACCCTTGAATACATGAACACACTGCCTTTGGTAATTTGGACTCGGAATAATCCATATGAATCCTTTCTTCAACTTGCACCTTTGAATTAATTATTGAGAATTTCGAATTTTTGCTTTGTATTTCTTGAATTGACCATAAAATATGCCTTGCTTCGAGGTAATTCACATGAATTTGGTCTTGAAAATAACCTTAAAATAGTTTCATCTTAGCAAAAGTGAACCTTGAAGTTTTGGATTTGCGTTGATGAATAAAGTTGAACTCTTGGCAATTCTTGAATGAAATTTGAAATCTCGAGGAAGGTCATGAACTCCAAGTAACTTTATTCCAAGACAATCATGTAAATGAATCTTCCTATTTTAACTTGAATCACACTCTTTAAATCTTCAATTCAATTCCAAAATGACTTGCAAACAAACAAGTAATTGAATAGACAACAAGATCTCGTCAAAGAAATCATAATCTTATCCTTTTTGTGCAATTTCATGATCAAAGAACCCTAAACTTTAATTGAATTGCAAAATTCAGTAGACAAACAAATCTCAAATCCATAGCTCAAGTAACAAGAAACACTTTGATTAAATGAAACTTCAAAATAAAACTCAACCAGCTAACAAGTATCATCACAAGATGAAAGTCTTGATTCAACGATCCTCAGTTGTCTTGGTGTAACCTTAAACACTCTAATTCAAAAATCTTGCACCCTGATGCTGAGAAGAAAAGAATAGCTTGTAGCTTGATGAGGAAGAAATCTATAATAACCATAACTCAAAACCCTAATTCACGTGGACCATTGCTCAAGAGAAGAACCAGATGAATCTGTCTTATTTGGTGAGAAAGTTTCAAAACCAGCGTGAAACCCTAAATTTCACAAATGTCGTTCATTTGAAATCATGCATTAGTGAATGACTAGATGAATGATATGTAAATGATCTAATGGGACAAAATGTATGGGTCAAAAATTGGGGTATGACAGATGCCCCTATTTAAGTGTCTTCAATCTAGAGGTATGAAGATTGAAATCTTCGTCTCGACGTGATTGAAGAGACTTAAATAAAAAAAATACACAATTTTTGGCCCTAAGAACTGTAAATATGCATATGATATGATATGTATGAATGCATATGAGAGAAATTAATGGTACAAGGTGTCACAAGAGACAAACTACCACCGGAGAAACAAAGTGAAAGACAAATGAACTCCATAAGGGAAAATTGATAAAAAGACCCAATTGGGGAAAGGATTGCAACAAAGGGATATCCAAGTCCACTAGGGAATGGAATCCAACTCCACTGGAGAAGAGATTACAAATCTACAGGGGAAAATACCTCACTGGTAGAGAAACAAAGGATACACCGACGTTTACTGAAGGTGAACTACCGACTTTTACTGAAGGTAGAGAAACAAGAGATACACCGACGTTTACTGAAGGTGAACTACCGACTTTTACTGAAGGTAGCGAAAGAAAAGATACACCGACGTTTACTGAAGGTGAATTACCGACTTTTACTGAAGGTAGAGAAGCAAAAGAATCACCGACGTTTACAGAAGGTGAACTACTAACTTTTACTGATGGTAGAGGAATCTTCATCTGAACATCAACCTTTTACTTGAAGATGCAGGAATCTTGTCATCTGAATACCAACTTTCACTGAAGGTACAGGAATCTTCATCTGGACATCGACCTTTTACTTGAAGATGCAGGAATCTTGTCATCTGAATACCAACTTTCATTGAAGGTACAGGAATTTTCATCTGGACATCGACTTTTTACTTGACGATGCAGGAATCTTGTCATCTGGATACCAACTTTCACTGAAGGTACAGGAATCTTCATCTGGACATCGACTTTTTACTTGAAGATGCAGGAATCTTGTCATCTGGATACCAACATTTACTGAAGGTACAGGAATCTTCATCTGGACATCTACTTTTTACTTGAAGATGCAGGGATCTTGTCATCTGAATACCAACTTTCACTGAAGGTACAGGAATCTTCATCTGGACATCGACTTTTTACTTGAAGATGCAGGAATCTTGTCATCTGGATACCAACTTTTACTGAAGGCACAGGAATCTTCATCTGGACATCGACTTTTTACTTGAAGATGCAGGAATCATGTCATCTGGATACCAACTTTTACTGAAGGTACAGGAATCTTCATCTGGACATCGACCTTTAACTTGAAGATGCAGGAATCTTGTCATCATCAAAGGTGTAAAATAAATACACTCTTGATCCAAATTTCATTGATTTGAGAGGTCTAAATGATTAGAGACAAAAATCAATCCAGGAATGAGCTGGAGAGAAACGGTCAACCAAGACTCTTCCTCGTGAGGAATAAGCTCATCTAAGGATTTATCCTATCCAAAATGGAAAGGAAAGCTAAAGCAAACACTCCCACGAGGGATAAGCTCAGTGGGGAATTTAGAAAGGATACACGCTTTTCTGCTTAGGGCCGACACTCTATTGGAGAGAGGGAATTCACTACTTGGTGATAATCACAACCAAAATGGATTTAGGATCATTAGGAAATGCAAATCGGCATGAATGGTGTAAGTATGGATGTATGAATGTCATGCATATGCTGACAAACGAACAAAACTGATAAACTGGAGATCTTCAAAACATCATAGTATAATGGGATACTCGACTAATCTCAATTGGATGGCGACTTCTACATAGAGCCTGTCTTTTATAACATCTTCTAGAAGAAATAAATTTATGATGGAGATGAGAAAAATTCGATGGGAATAATATCCATTGGGGAAATAAACCCTAGAGGGAAACCACATTTGTCGGAGAAACTTACTAGCAGCAGAACCATGCCTACTGGGGTAACCCAAAGCAAAACTGCAAACATCAGTTGTTGGAGAACCTTCAGAACTGCTTGGGGAATCAGGACCATCACTTAGGAAAAGACAGAATCAGCTTACTCTATTGGGGAAATTAAAGATCAACTGGAAAACCCCCAAAACTCTTAAGGTTTCAAACAATCTCATTACTGCAACAAATAAACCAGTCGGAGGAGAACCACCATCAACTAAACAAATCATGATTCACAAATAATTGAGGAATCTTATGCACTATTGTAAATAAGGATCTTAGATCTTATGCCCCTATGCTTGGCACTTGGAAGAAGATTTCCCCTGAATGTTGAGCCCTTTAAGTGAGTGGCTTCACTATTTCCGTAATGTAACATGCCCCAGTGTGAGCCTTTGAGAGACTTTGTCTCGAGGTAACTGCCCCAGATCAACTGGATCTTGAATTAATTTTCCCCAAGCTGATTGTTCTTGGGAAGAATGTGCCCCTGATTGAATTACTTGCCAATAACTAATTTCACACAAATGCAATTCCTTTAACGCTAAGTGCTGACTTGCAAATAAAACAGTTAATTCAAAATGGTAATTTTAATGCAACGCATATGCAAAATTTTGAAAACAAACCATTTATTGGAATGTTACAAGATATTGAAAAAAAGGTGAATCCTTATGAGCATTTTTTTTGAAATTCAATCTGCGAAAGATGAATGTGACAGCATGATGTCAGCACAAATGATTAAGCAAACAAATTAGGAGTCAAGTTAACGCAACCTTGCAATAGTATGCTTTCAAAAGAAATCTTGCTTCAATTAGGTCTTTTTAGGGTTGTAACGTGGCCAGGTTCACGGTTTATGAAACAAAAGATATAGGCTCGAATTTTGATTTTGACCCACCCCATTCTTCGTGATATTCTCCAGTCCTATGTTCAGTTATTTGACACATAAATTCAACTTCCAAGAGGATTTGCAAATGCTGGTTTGAGAACCAATTTCCTTTGAGGCGACAATTATCTATTCTTATTTGGAAGTCACACAATCGTGTTGTTGCTTTTATTTTGACAATGATCTTTTATGATCTTTCAATCCAGCGGGATGCCCTAATTTTTGCCTAAGTCTCCTTTTTAGGTTTTGACTTAGCTGACCTTTCTATTTTTTCTTCTTTTTTAGTTCTATTTTTTTTGAACAACTTGTGTGACGTTTGTCCATTTGATTAGAGAGTTTATAGATTGTGTCTACCACATTGATGGTTCAAGAGAGTACAACCATTGTAAGCTTTGGATTTTCATTATTCTTCGACATTGTGTACGAAGAGAGGACACAGTTGAACCTCTTTTGGGATGGTTCTTTCATAAATGAATGATTCTCTTGGAGATTAAATTAATTAGTCATTGTAACTGAATAACTACCCTGCCCCAGGTTTATCATTAAGGTTTTTAATTTCTTGTAGAAATAAACTCCAACTCCTAGGCTCAAAGGGGTTAACGAGGGATTATCTTCCTTATAACTCCAGTGTTTGGGGATTTGAAACAATGCCTGTACATCATCAGCAAAGTTTTATTTAAAAGCATACTATTTCAATTCGGGTATTTTGTTTTCATCATTCTCCCTCCAATGCTTGCCTAAACAGAAGTACGATAAAGAAAATGAAATGGAAGAAACAAAGACATTTTTTGTTTTTTTTTGTAAAGAAGAAAGAGAAAAAAAAAGTGAAACGAATGGATTAATTCAAAACTTGCATTTATTTCATTAATATTACCATTAAGATTGACAATGTTCAAAAGCAAATAAACACTTAATAAACAAAAGAAAAACACAAATGCAAATGATAAAAAGTGGCCCAATGATCTGCTTTGATCCATTGGCTTTAGGGATGTTATTGGTGTCTCAGCACTGCTTATGGCATATGACCAATATCCTTGAAAGAGAGTATCTTTTTGTCAATCAGATCTTGAACTTTTTCCTTCAGGACATTGCAATCTTCAATTGAGTGACCTGATATCCCACTATGAAAAACACACTTGACGTTTGGATCGTATTCCTTGGGAAATGGAAACTTTGTAGGTTGGGTTGGTCTGGGAGCTACCAATGAGTTCTGAATCAACACAGGATACAACTCGTTATAAAGTATAGGAATAGTATCAAAGCGGCGAGGCCTCTTTTGTTGTTTCCTCAATGTTTTATTCAGCTTCTTGCCTTGCCACTGATTTCCTTGGCTTTGTTGAGGGATAGACAAAGATTGTTGATCGTGAAGTTTTGAGAAGGAAGGTTGAGGAAGATCCATAGGAGACGGGCCATAGGCTTCCACTTGAGCAACCACTGGATAATACTGCCCTTGGGCTATAGGAGCATGCACTTCTGGTGCAATGATCGGTGGAGAGATTTTTCCACCTTTCAGTAAGATTTCAAGAATTCCTATGATATGATTCATCTGCTCCCTCAACTGGCCAACTTCCACTCCCAAAAATCCTTTGGTCTTGTTGAAGTTCTTCCATAGTCTTCGAATACATTCTTCTAGTCTAATGTGTCGAGGAATCAGCTTGACGATTGATAGTGACTAAATGAAAGAGACAATTGGAATGAGGTACTTGCATGATGCAAATGATATGCAATGTCATACAATGTTGGATGCAAAGCATGATAATGAAATAACCTATTGAAGAAGTTTCCTTAAGTTAGGACAGTTCTAAGTTATTTACCCAAGAATCCTCTCACAAGGTTAGCTCTAGAGTTTTTAGATATAATGGTTCCTAGAGGCATCCGAGCATGATCAGAATTTCATCATGCGACAGGTGAACCATCTTATAACGAATTTCATGAATATGCAACCTCTAGGCGAGGTTATTGTACCAATCAGACAAGGAGTGCACCTTGGGGATCGATACATAACTTCTTTAGATGGAACGGGTTCTAAAGGTCCTTGGAGTTAGCGACGAAATCAGATTTCTGCCATGCGATGGGCGAACCATCTTATGACAAATTTCATGACTAAGTCTCCTCCAAGTGGGGTTCTCGTATTAGCCATTCAAGGTGTTCACCTTGGGGACTAGCACTACACAACCACCTCCTAACTTATGTTTTTCTCTTGTTTTTCAAAAGCTCGGGTTGAGAGCTTCACTCAAATATCATTCCCATACCCACAATTGAGTTTATACAGAATTAAAATAAAAGCGATAAAGCAAGAGTAAAGAAACATAAATAGCACAAGAGTAAACATAAAGAACATAAGCATAAAGAAAACAAGAAGGAACAAACAAAAACAAACACTCAAATATAAAACAAACTAAACTAGGGTTGACTCTCTTAGGATGTAATTCAGTCCCCAGCAGAGTCGCCATTTCTGTAGCGCTAAAAAATACTCTACACACTCGAAAAAGAACAGAGTCGCCACCGACCTTTATTTATTCCAAAGAGGAAAGGGAAAATGTCGAATAAAACCCATGAATAAAAACATATGGATAAGATGGTCGTCGCAACCAAATTAGGGTTCGGGAGTCGGTTAAGCAAGGGGAAGGTATTAGCACCCCTCACCTCCATCGTACTCGATGGGACCCATTTAGTTAGTTTTAAGAATGAGCGTTTGCGTGATGCTTGCGTTCTTTAGTTTATTAATCGATAAAAGAGAAAAGAGAAAGGATTTTTATTTTTTATTATTGTGAAAGGGACAGGGAAGATTTTTTATTATTATGCTCGCCAAGACATTTGTATCTTGTGCCTACGTATTCCCTCGTGCAATGGGAAAGTCAGAGCGACCGTAGTTCGGATAAAAAAAACTACGATTTTGTTGGTTAATTTTATGAAGGATGCTTATTGTTTTGGTTCAAAGGATCAAAGGTATTCAAGAGGTGTACACCCCTTGTCACTCGATCACTTCGATTTAATTAAGAAAGAATTTTTAAGTTTGATTCAAAGGATCAAAGGTATTCAAGAGGTGTGCACCCCTTGTCACTCGATCACTTCGATTTTATTAAGAAAGAATTTTTAAGTTTGATTCAAAGGATCAAAGGTATTCAAGAGGTGTGCACCCCTTGTCACTCGATCACTTTGATTTAATTAAAAAAAGAAGGTTAACAACTTGACGTTGGATCAAGCGTTTTAGGGTTTATGAAATGGGTCTAATCGCACTTGGGCGGAAAAGACAGTTTTTGAAATGAGATTCACACTTGGGTGAAATTTGCACTTGGGCAAAGAAAAGCTCTGTGCTTTGACGAAGAAAGAAATTGAGAATTTGAATTGATTTTGGATTTTTGTGAGAAGTTTTGAAATGAACTCGACATTGGATCGAGTGTTTATTAAAAGGAAATCATTTTGAATAGATTTGAAATTAGAAACAAACTCGACATTGAACCAAGGTTTGTTTATTGTTGAATTGAAATATTGATTAATTAATTAAAAGCATTCAACATAATTAATCAAAATAATTAAAAATTAACTTAATAAAATTAATTAATTAAATAAATTTAACTAATCAATTGAAATAGTTAATATTCAATTAATAGAATTAATTAACTAAATGGATTTTAACTAATTAACCATAAAAGATAAGAATTTTTGTTTTATTTTTCAATGGCACAGCGATTGGGCCTGATGAGAGTCCAAGGCACAGGGGGGTGAGGCCCAAAAATGAGGTCAAACAAAAAACAAAGGCCAAAAAAACACTGATGGTTCTGGGCCGGATTAAGATTAAACCCGATTGCCCACCCAATCAACACAAACGGGTTATGAAACCCTATGATCCAAGACATACGCTTCTGTAACAAACCAAAGGCACTCTTTGTCTCTCGCACGCGAATCACACTCACTCTACTCTGTTCATCTCTCTCGTTTTCGCACAGACAACAACAATAAACATCTCTTTGTCTCTCTCGTTTCGCTCTCGTCTCTATCGGTTTCTCTCTCGATCGCTACTGCTTCAGCTCTGCAAACGTGAATGAAAAAAGAGCAACAACCATAATCACGCCTCTCGGTTCTATCTCGCTTACGCTGATTCTCTCACCGATCGAAACAACAACAAAAACACTTTCGGACTCTTTCGGTAACTCTCTCAGCTCGTGATTCTACTCATCAATAATACTCAGCTCAACAACAGAAGATAATCATAAACCCTAAGACCCAAACATCCCAATATTCCCCAGTTCACTATGATTTTGAGAGATTAGAAGTTACATGAAGGAATTTAAACGCAGAAATTTAAACAACCAGATGAAAAGAAACGAAGATCCAGGTAAATCTGCGTTGCTTATCTTTCTTTGCCCTCGGATCCGTCTTTGTCTTCTGTGATTTGATTCTTGCGATCTAGGTTGCTGTAGGTTCTGCGCGCGTTTTGTGAGGTTGAGTGAAGATGGGTTGAGTTATTGATGAAGCAGATTGATGAACAAATCGGTGATGGTCTGGTGATTTTTGCAGTGAGTATTTTTTGTGGTTTAATGAGTATTTTGAGAGGAATGAGGCTAGGTTGTGGTATCCATGAAGGTGAGTTGATGTGGGTTAAGGTTTTGAGTTTTTTCTTGTGGCTGCCGATTCCCCCCTGTTGCTGAAGAATGAGGCCATTTATATAGGGAGGCGATTAGGGTTTTTGATGAGACTTTGAGGGGGAAAACTTGGTGAATTTGAACACTTTTTATGTACTCTGTTTGTTGCTTTTTGGATGCAGGGCTTGTATAGCTATTTTGGTGCAATGCTTTGGAATCCTATGTGCAGGTTTTGGACCATTGCTGCAGGTTAGGCAGCAGCATTTTTGGACTGTTTTGTAGGCTGGGCAGCAGCATTTTGGACTGCCTGTTTTGTACTCGAGACATCAACAAGTGTGGATGAAGACAAGGCATTAGCTAGGCAACAAGACATGCTTTTGGGCAATTCTTTGTAACAAGCATTTGGATTATTTTTAATCAAGCTATGAATAGGTCTTAGGCAACTTTGAATCAAATTTTATGGACATTTGCAATGGATGTAACTTTGTATGAAATTGGACTTTTGAATCTTGAAATAATGAATTTGAATTTGAAACTTAGAACTTGTATTTTGATATATGTTTTGAATACCCTTGAATACATGAACACACTGCCTTTGGTAATTTGGACTCGGAATAATCCATATGAATCCTTTCTTCAACTTGCACCTTTGAATTAATTATTGAGAATTTCGAATTTTTGCTTTGTATTTCTTGAATTGACCATAAAATATGCCTTGCTTCGAGGTAATTCACATGAATTTGGTCTTGAAAATAACCTTAAAATAGTTTCATCTTAGCAAAAGTGAACCTTGAAGTTTTGGATTTGCGTTGATGAATAAAGTTGAACTCTTGGCAATTCTTGAATGAAATTTGAAATCTCGAGGAAGGTCATGAACTCCAAGTAACTTTATTCCAAGACAATCATGTAAATGAATCTTCCTATTTTAACTTGAATCACACTCTTTAAATCTTCAATTCAATTCCAAAATGACTTGCAAACAAACAAGTAATTGAATAGACAACAAGATCTCGTCAAAGAAATCATAATCTTATCCTTTTTGTGCAATTTCATGATCAAAGAACCCTAAACTTTAATTGAATTGCAAAATTTAGTAGACAAACAAATCTCAAATCCATAGCTCAAGTAACAAGAAACACTTTGATTAAATGAAACTTCAAAATAAAACTCAACCAGCTAACAAGTATCATCACAAGATGAAAGTCTTGATTCAACGATCCTCAGTTGTCTTGGTGTAACCTTAAACACTCTAATTCAAAAATCTTGCACCCTGATGCTGAGAAGAAAAGAATAGCTTGTAGCTTGATGAGGAAGAAATCTATAATAACCATAACTCAAAACCCTAATTCACGTGGACCATTGCTCAAGAGAAGAACCAGATGAATCTGTCTTATTTGGTGAGAAAGTTTCAAAACCAGCGTGAAACCCTAAATTTCACAAATGTCGTTCATTTGAAATCATGCATTAGTGAATGACTAGATGAATGATATGTAAATGATCTAATGGGACAAAATGTATGGGTCAAAAATTGGGGTATGACAGATGCCTCTAGGGCAGCCTTGACCCCTTCTATCTCTTCGATGGATAGAGGAACAGGATCGGGAGAATCAGGCTTGTATGCGGGATCCACAACAAAAGGTAGCAAAATCTTTCCAACTCTTTCTTGAACCCATGTGGTGTAAGGTGCTTTTGCAATTGCATTCTTTGGCCCAAAATATTTTCTTTGAACCTGACTCCAAGTTTGAATTACTCTTTTCAATGTTCTTGGTGCACCTTTCCCATTATCATGCAAGATCAATTCTTCTATTTGTTGTTCGGAAGGTTCACTATCCATAGAATGTCCTAATTGACGCAATGCTAAAACGGGGTTATAATTAATACAACCAAGAGTCCCCATTAATGGCACATTGTCGAAATCTCCACATTTGTAAATGATCCTATCAGATTTTAATTTCTTTGCATACCATAGGATAGAATCTGCTTTAAGAGCCCTTAGCTTTTGAGACCACTCGTTCCTAGCAAGCTCTTTGATGAAGCAACTAGATTTGTAGAGATGAGAAGTCAACCAAGAATATAGCCAGTGGACACAACAAAATAGCATTCCTTTCTTCTTTTCGTACTTCATATGAATAGCATAGTAAATATTAGCGAGGATAGTTGGCGTAGGATCTTTTCCATAAACCTTAAAGGAGGAGAAAGCATGAATAGCGGCGGGATCAACATAATCAACATTTTTTGGCA
Source organism: Vicia villosa (assembly GCF_029867415.1). Classification (NCBI taxonomy): domain Eukaryota; kingdom Viridiplantae; phylum Streptophyta; class Magnoliopsida; order Fabales; family Fabaceae; genus Vicia; species Vicia villosa. Next base: position 206,055,168 of record NC_081182.1, read on the forward strand.
ATATAACAACTCCAAAAATCAAAAGAGCTAGTAAATGTCCACAAATGTCCCATTGTTTCTTTTGAGCATACATTAAAGCTTGATTTTCTAATTAAGATCTTTTGATCCCATGCACATCCCCATCAGTTTTGTAATTAGTCTTCAATTCCGTAGCAGATAACCCCAAAGCTTTTGCCAAATCTGAAAAGTCAACTTCTTTACCCACACCAGTATAGAATTCTTTTTTAATTTTTGAGAACCCCAACGTAGCATCTATCTCTTCCAAAGTTGGAGCCAACTGAAAGTCTTGAAAAGTGAAGCACCTAAGCGGAGGGTCATAAAATTGAACCAAAGCAGTAATTGCTTCTTCTTGTACTCTCACCCTTAGCAAGTCCAAAATGTTCCCATAGCGGATTACAAACCTATCCAAAGCACTTGATGGTAATTTTTCCTTGATTATTTTCAGCTTCTTGATATCCGGAGTGGAAACGGAAAAGTGAACAATGGTCTTCTTGGTACTCATCCTTCCTACACATTCACCAAATAGAATATATTTTTACATTTATATCATATTTTTTATTTACTATTTTTTTTTGTGGATAAAACATGATGAGAATGCAAATGAGAGATGATGCATGCAAACACACAACAAAGAAAAAAAAATCATAGCAACAAAAAAATATATAAAACAAACCAAACATATATAACACAATATTTCAAGAAACCCAGGTTCATAGGTTCGACGTAGGGGGCTCTAGGGAGCCAACCTTTTATGGGGGTTCTAGAAGGTCTCATGGGGTCATTCGTAGCCTCCGAGACTCTTTGTCTCTTCGGATTTTAAAACGACTCATTTTATCCATGAGGTTCGAATTTTTGGGGTAGGTTCTCGGAGAGATCAGCCAAGTATCCAGTCCAGCCCTCAACAAAGTCAAGCCTCGTTTTGGACATTTCCGAACACTCAACCCACTCCGAGTGGAGTTATCAGTGAGATTCGTAGGAGATTCGTACTCCCCTATTGATCTCAAAGTTAACTCCCACACTTAGGGTTTAACACAACATAAATTCAGCAATGCATATAATAATTAAACATTTTAAGGCAGATAAATAAACATTTAAAAAAACAAAAACAAATAAAAAAATAAATTAATTTTTATTAAAAGATGAACCTCTCACAAACCCTAAAAATGGCAAGTTTGCCAAACCCTAAAATGCGCCACAAACCCTAAACCATAAACCACGAGCCATAAACCTAAACCCACTCAAGCCTTAGGAGCATAATAATTCACTAAAAGTGTTGTCCCCAGCAGAGTCGCCAGCTGTAGCAACCTGCCTAAAAAATTTCAGCTTTCGAGTCGCCACCTATTCTGAAGGGCGAATAGGAAACCCTACGCAGATAAGAGATTGAGGGTAAGTTATTATAATCAGGCTGAGGGAAGGTGTTAGGCACCCTCAGCCCTTTCCTGAAGGCTAATGTTCAAAGATTAGGGTTGCATGGCAGGAATTAGGGAGAAATGTGGCAAATAGAATTTTAATGACATGATTGAGATTTTGAAGAGGGGGACTCGCCTTGTTGCCAAGTGCCTACGTACCTCCTTAGGGAGGATCAGAGTCTACGTAGTTCGGGAAGGGTTGTACGCCATTTAGAGTTTGAATTTGATTTGATATGGTTTTTTTAGAGGCTTTTTGGTTAGCCTATCGCAGTTTGTTTTGTCTTGCAATTTGAATGGATTTTAGAATTATTAGGGTTTGGGCGTACAACCCTGATTTGGCACAATTAACCGCAATGATCAATAGGTTTGATCATCATAGTTAAAATATTTGAAATTTGCATCATTACCAATTTTAATCGATTGATTCGACTATCACTAATAATGAATTAAGGTATATTTTAATAATTTTATGGAGTTTTATATGCATTGTTACCCCTCGTAATCGATTAGCACGACTACAAATAATAACAAATTAAAATTAAATAATAAGGCGAGACTAATCATCACAATCAATAAGATGATTGCAACCATTTAATCGAATTTAGTTTGATTCTTATTTTTTAATTAAATGGCATTTTAATTAAAATTATTGTTAACCACAGCGATTAATCGATTTAATCGGCGCAAATAACAAATTAAAAATTTTAATATAATTATCATGTATTTATTTTATTAAGAAAATAATTATAACATAATATATATATATATATATATATATTAAAATAATTATTTTAATTAAAAGAAAACAAAAAAAAATTAAAAGAAAATAAGTTTTATTGAGATAATGATTCAATGTGATATTCATGAAGGCTCATGTTATAGTGGTTCGATCTGGGGCGTTAGATTTCAAGTTAGTGGAGATCCAGTGGTGAGGATCTGAGGGTGTATGAAGGTACGCAGGGCTGTGGATGCATGGGATCTTATAGAAACAAATCCAGAAAAATATACGACGGAGGAGAGGCTCGAACCTGCGACCTCTCCCCTCACGAACGCACATTCCACCAACCCAACCAAACACGCTCTTTGTTTATTATACGCGCCCAGTAAATTAAATAAAACGAAATGCCCACCTGACCAAGAAACGCGCGCGAATTTCAAAATAACCACACAGGTAGGGACACGTTATCATCTCCTTCCCCAAAACATCAAACCTCTGCAGGTTTTGCTACCATTTAGCTACGAATTTTCCGTAGCCAACACAAGAACACAAAAACAGCGAATAGAGCATACGTTCATATAAATCAGGCGCGATCCCCTAACTCCACTCGTTTTCACCATACGAATCTAACCACGCTATTATCTTACCTTAATTTTACCTCTACAACGAATCCCCAATTTAAACCCTAAACCTTCATTCGGATACCAATGGTGAATCACGATATAATGCATGAAAACTCAATTAACCGGCCCAGAAACAATCACAGGAATGAAACATAGCCAAACATACAAACAAAACATCATGAATATGCAGGTATCATGTCAATCGATCCGTTTTTGAAAACTACATACCTCGGTCAATTGGAGGATTATCTGGGGGTACTGATGAAGCGTGATGATCCTAACAGCTTCAGAATCCTTCAGAGAACCTTGTGCGGCCTTTAAAACTCTCTGAGACGCCTTAAATCTCTCAAACCGATTTTGAGTTCTTGGAGAAATTTCTTGCTCGTGAATGTGCTCCTCTTGCAGATTTTTCCCCCCTAGTCTGTTGGCTGATGTCGTCTACTTATAGGAGAGTAGAATTAGGTTAAAACCTTGTCCAAAACTTCACTTGAATCCAATCTTACTACTTTGAGAAATTGGATTTTATTTCTTGAATTTTAACCTACCATATTTGGCCCAATTTGTATGAATCTTTTCCATTTAACTTATGCACGAAAATCAAATGTATTTGGTCATAAATATTGATTGAAAAATAATCCAAACAAATTTTCTACCAAATATTTGATTTTTCATTTAATTAAATCATTAAAAATTAATTTTAAATGAAATAAAATCATGTAAAATCAAATAATATTGATATAATTCATTGGCATATGTTTTGGATAGCTTGTGGGCCAAGTTTGGGTCATAAAATGTATGGGCCTTTTGTAAAAAATCCAATTTGAGCCTCCTTTTTTTCACATTTGGTCCTCCAAAATCACCCAACTTTGATTGATCATATCTCACTCAATATTTAAGCTATGAGGGATTTCTAAGACTTTTTGGAAACCTCAAGAGGTCCTCTACAAGCCACTTTGGAATATGTTTTTCATTTGGAGCTTTTATCTTGATCATATCCTCTTTGGGAAAAAACTGCTTTTGAAGGATGCCTGAAAATGACCTGTAATCTTTTGCCTTGTATCTCTTAAATGAAGCATTTTTGGCCTTGGCTTGTGAGACACAAAGTTGTAGAGAATCCAAGTTCCTTCAAAATAGGCTTTGAGTGGGGAATTTCTGATGTTCCATGTGAAAGTTATGCCCAGTCAAAGTTGGGTTGACTTTCTCCTAAGAAACCCTAATTTGAACCTTTTTATATTTGTTCATCTCTGAGTTTCTATTAATGGAATCATGATCAATTCTTGATCAAATGATGGTTATGCACCCCATACTTGATGTTTGCCCAATGATTATGGTTTGAATCATGCCTTGATTGTGATCGACCTTTAAGTTTGCATCAGCTGACTGGATCATTTGGGTGAGCAAGGTTTTGGAGTTTGTTCTTAAACCTTGTTATAAGAGAAGTGTGGAAGGTAAATTTTGGGGTATGACACCCGACCCTCGAGTCATGAATATTTGGCATGTTACTTTCTCCGACCCTCGAGTCGTGAGTCTCCAAACAGGTGAATCTCTTTCATGCAGCTACGCTTGTCAGAACCATGGCAGGCAATTCCTTTGACACAGGTAAATCTGCTAGAACTATAGCAAATGATCTCTTCTTATACATGTACGCTTGTCAGAACCATGGCAGGTAATTCGTTTCATGCAGGTAAGTTTGCTAGAACTATAGCAAATAATTCCTATTGGTGCAGGTAAGCTTGTCCGAAGCAGGGCAAGTGACTCCTATTGGTACAGGTAAGTTTGCTAGAACTATAGCAAATAATTCATATTATACAGGTACGCTTGTCAGAACCATGGCAAATAATTCCAAATGGTGCAGGAGAAATTTGTCCGAACCAGGGCAAATGATCCAAATGGTGTAGGTGAAATTTGTCCGAACCAGGGCAAATGATCGAAATGGTGCAGGTGAAATTTGTCCAAACCAGGCCAAATGATCCTATTGGTGCAGGTGAGTTTGCGATAACCCTCGCAAATGACCCTAATGGTGCAGGTGAGTTTGCGATAACCCTCGCAAATTATCCTAATGGTGCAGGTGAGTTTGCTATAACCCTAGCAAAGGATCCTATTGGTGCAGGTGAGTTTGCTATAACCCTAGCAGATAATCCTAATGGCGCAGGTAAGTTTGCTATAACCATAGCAAATAACTCTATTGGTGCAGGTGAGTTTGCTATAGCCAGGGCAAATGATCCTATCGGTGCAGGGATTTATTTTCCCATATCAGGATCTTCTATACGGAGTTATCAATACACTTCAATAACATAGTGGTCATTCTACAATCAAATGAATATTATCAATCCTTTCCAGGAGCCTTTCCAGGCAGTCTTCTTTAAGACATATTCCATCCTCTTCAGGAACCTTTCCAGGAGGTCTTCTTTAAGACGTATTCCATCCTTTCTAGGAGCTTTTCCAGGCACATAGGGTTTTACAAAGGGGTTCACAAAGGGTTTTACGGAAAGTTCTTGAATGGGGTTTATCACGTTAGTCCCTCGGCAGTGATATTCTTCAAGACTACAAAGGGGTTCACAAAGGGTTTTTCAACATGGTTTTACAAAGGGTTCTCAATTGGATTTATCACGTTAGTCCCTCGGCAGTGATCTTCTCCAAAACATCATCAACAACAATCAAAGGTGTTATCTTTCTTTTCCGAGTTACTAACATACTTTAACTGACAATTATACATCATTCAACTAACATACCTCATTCATACATTATGCATATACATACATGACTCTCATTTACTTTGAGAAGCTCACTGCATCATACATTGCATGCATCATAACATTGCATAAAATTCAGGTTGTCTTTTTAGGCCATGCTACAATCAAAATCACCTGGTTCCTTCCAAAAGGCATTTGCTCCACATTCTGGGATAAGGTATTCACCTTAGATGGCATCTGTAAGCCCAATCTCCCACGGAACTTTTCCTGACAAATGCAAATTTTGGGGCATTTCAGTGTTCAATCGTCTTCTACCTTTAGATCACTATAGGAAGACGTGCCTATCTGACTCTTCAGGTTTAATAAGATTGAACAGGGGCAGCTGTCATACCCCAAAATTTGCCCTCATCTGCTTATCTTCAATGGCTCAAGGTCTAATGTTTTATTCAAGCAACATGCTCCTAATCAAAGATCTCCAAAACTAGGGTTTTCATTTTATCAAAGGATTGTGAACATTTAAGGCTTCAAATGGATCTCAAGGTATCTCAAATGTCTAAAGGTATCTCTATGTTAAAATTCGAGCTTTTGTTCCAAAGATTGCTCACTTAATGGCTCAGACGACTAATAATCGACTGTGTTGACCTAAAAGTCAAAATACAGTCAAACTTCAAGATTTTCGGTCAACATCAAGTATGTGAGGTTATATCCATCATTTGATCAAAGGTTGATCATGATCCATCAATAAAAACTCATAAATAAACAAATGCAAAGGTTCAAATTAGGGTTTTTATAGGAGGGAGTCAACTCAACTTTGACTGGTCATAACTTTCACATGGAGTATCAAAAATTGTCCACTCAAAGCCTATTTGAAATGAAATTGGAACCTCTACAACTTTCCCTCTCACAAGCCAAGGCCGGAAATGCACCATTTGAGAGATATGGTACAAAAGATTACAGGTCCTTTTCAAAAGTCAATCGAAAGCAGTTTTTTGTCAAAGGTCATATCATCAAGATAAAATCTCCAAATGAAAAATTTGTTCCAAAGTGTCTTATAAAGGACATCTTGAGGTTTCCAAAAAGTCCTAGAACTCTTCCATATCATAAAAATTGAGGGAGATATGCCTTGTCCAAGTTGGTCGATTTTGAATGGAAAATATGAAACAAAAGTGGTTCAAAATGAATATTTTTGCAAATGGGCCTATCTTGTAATGACTCAAACTTGTTCCTCAAGTATTCAAGAAGCCCCAAGACCAATCCCACCATTTAGTTGATTTTATTATATTTTTGTGAATTTTTATTCATTTAAAACATAATAAAAATCAAATAAATCAAGGGAAAATAAAATATATGATTTAAAATATAAATTCCAATCATAATCAATTGCCATTTATACCTCATATATAGTACAAATTCGTGCAAAGGGGATTTGTAGTGAAAAAAGACTGGAATTGCCTTATTTTGGAAAGTTTCATAATCATGATTCAATCAAATTATAATCTCCAAAAATATGAAGATTTGATTGAATTTGTTTGACCTAATGTTGCTACTACATATATATAGGAATCCTAATGATCAAGGGGAGGAGGATAGTTGCCTCAAATGAAGAAACCCGAGCCAACTCTTAAAGAAAGAAATCAAGAAAAAACATGGAAATCGGTTTCACTATTACCGGGCGATTCACTTGGCTTTGAGGATTCAAACGCGTTCCAAGAGTATCCTTGAATCGATTCCAATGGCTAGCAAGGTTTGAGATACTCAGAATCGTCTCCTCTGAATCACATTTTATCACTTTTTATTTCAACCTCGTTTTCTCGCATTCGTCCATTGTTAATACGTTTTGATTGCGCATATATGCTTTTGATGATGTTCACATCGATTCTGGGTGTTTAATTTGAGGATTACTCACGTATATAACCATTCTCCATGTTAGGGTTTGCAAGTTCTTGAAAGGAGATTTTCTGGTTTAGTTCGAATTAGGCTTTATTTAAGGTGCTATCAGGTTCGTATGATCAAGACAAATCTGATTATGGTTTTAATTTTAAGTTTCGCGCATGTATGAGTGGTTTAGCGAAAGGCAGGTGTAATAGGTATGCATCTTTTATGGCTGGTATGAAATAAGAGCTGTAAAAGCATTTTTACAGGTTTTATTGGAGAAGATGATGTGTTGGCGAGACGCTATTGGAGGGTTTAAATGATGGCGCGCGTTTTCCCAGTAAAGGCTAGGGATCCTCAATATTATCAAGTGAGCGCATTTATATATCACCATGTATGCTTGGTTGAGTTGGCAAGGTTGGAGCGCGAGGTGAAGGTCCTTGAATCGATCCCTGGTGGCCACCATAATTTTTACCAAATAGTCTACTCACGAATCCGGTACACGTGCTTCATGATAACCCATCGTGCGCCCCAGATCTCTTCCGTTGGATCATCATCTCATGTGGATCTAAAGGCCCTGAGCATAGAACTCCATGGTACTCCTCTATGGAGTAGCATTACATGATTGAAGCCCAAGTTTCTCCTATTTTTATTATTATTATTATTATTATTATTATTATTATTATTTTATATATATATATATATATATATATATATATATATATATATATACATGTATATTATTTACCTATCATTTATATAATTTCTTCTTTAATTCTCTCAACATATTAATGTGAGTATAATTTAAATTATAAATTACGATTAGGAAAATAAAATTAGGATTGGGTTTAGTTTATATTACTTTCCCCGATTATTCGATCTAATTTATTCTAATTTTAATTATAAAAATCACAACAAAAAAAAAAACCTAGGAAGGTTCATGACTATTAGGGTTTGCCCAATCCCATTGCCATTTGGCGAAACATTAATCCTCAATTAATTCTCTCCTCAACCCGACTAAAGCTATTAGTCGCATTAGACGAGAGATAAAAATAACAAAACATTAACATTAATTCTCTTCTCGACCCGACTAAATCTATTAGTCGCATTAGGCAAGAGATAAAAATACAAATTAAAATACATTTAATTTGCTGCCCGCGACGATCGAATCTATCAATCTGAGTAACCAGCAATGCCCTATTAATCCGTTAGCTATACTAATCAAATCTATTGATCATCGCATCTAACGGTGACATATCAAATCAGGATTGTACGCCCAAATCTAAAACACACTAAACCACGATACTACGGATTTTCATCCTTTCCAATCAAGCAATTCAAAATGCCTTTCAAATTGCAAACTACGATAGGCCATTCAAAAAGCCTTCAAACTATTCAAACTCTAATTCTACGGCGTACAACCCTGTGCCTGAACTACGTTGACTCTGATTATCCATAAGGAGATACATAGGCACTTGGATAACCAAGGCGAGTCCCCCTCCCCAAAATCCCAATTCACTTAAAATCTCAATTTTTCCCCTATTCAATTCCTTAGCTATTAACCTTAACTTTTAGCCATAAAACTTGACCCTTAGATTCAAAGCCAATAGGAAATGATTGAGGGTGCCTAACACCTTCCCTCAACCTGATTATAATAACTTACCCCGAATCTCTTAACTGCGTAGGGTTTCCTATTTGCCCTTCAGAATAGGTGGCGACTCTAAAACTTTAAATTTTAGGGCAGGTTGCTACACACCTTTCATCAGATTCAGAACTTGGTTGTTTAATACTCAAAATAACAAACATTAGAGTACCAAAATTGTTCATACAAACATACTCATTGTCATCGTCTAACAAATTGTTATCTAACATCTATCTCGACAACAATCGTTTTAGTATCATCGGTCACCTCATCCGGCTTACCATTATCATTCATCTTGGCCAAAACAGCTTTGGAAAACATGTCGGGGTGCGCCGTATTTAAAACTGACAAAAATATAAAATCTGTTAAGAATTCTGTTTCTGTAGCATGCAGTTTAGGAAATGCACTTCAGCAATAATTTGGGTGACTTTTGAAAATGCATTTTCGAAGCGACAAGATATTTTGATCTAAAAAACTACTGCAATGCAAGGAAATGAGAGATGAAATGATGAAATTTTACCTAAAATTGTAGTTTTTTATGCTCTTTTTGACATGATAAAACACTTGAAACTTGGTTTGAAGACGAAAAATGGATTAAGAATGACTTATTTTATGGATCCTTCAAAAAATGTTGCATATGTCCAATGCTCATGTACCATTGTCTTCTTTCTCACATTTGAAAAATGCAAATCCAACCGAAAATGTCTTCTTCGTAGAAGTGACACCAACAATTTCTAGAAGCGAAAGCCTATACTTGTTGGTCTTGTACGTTGAATCAATTATAAGGACAGTTAGAAATATGTTGAACAACTTGCAATTTTCTGTATGAGTCTAATAAATGTCACCGACACTGACTTTATCATCACACACTATGTACCTTAAAACATAATGGTTATCCTCCAAAATTTTCAAAAGTTGTTGTATTTCAAATCTCAGACCTCTGCTCGCAATGTTCTGTTTATAACGGCCATTGTATAACTGCTTGATATTTGAAACATTTTGTGGTATTTTCTGTTTCAAATCTGAAGTATGTTTCTCGGCGCAACTTTGATTATCGACATTTTCGAAACAACTTCTTTCTCTTCCGGCTTAAGTCGGTCTACAACTGGATGACCTTGTATCTTGGTGTCCAACGCATAATTATGTTTTCCGCAAATAACACTAAACCGCCACGTATCATCCATCTTATATTATCCACGCAATTTAAACTAACACTCACATTTTCTCGATCTGGTGTCATCATATTATAACTTCTGGATTTTTGAAATATATCTTCCACCTATCTCGCATCTCATCGTTACAAATGCTTGCTTTCTACTAGTGTCATTGTCGTACCTTCCAATCACAATGTCAAACCTGAGTTTGCTAGCTTCCATTCAGACCCAATCAAGCATATGTTGACGAGCATTGAAAACTTAATCATTAGTAAATTGTTGCCTAACATCTATCTTTACAACAATCGTTTTAGATCATCAGTCACCTCGTTCGGCTTAGCATTATCATTCACCTTGGCCGAAAAAGCTTTGAAAAACATGTTGGGGGCACCATATCAAAACTGGCAAAAACAGAAAATTTGTTAAGAATCCTATTTTTTTTAAAAACAGTTTTGGAAATGCACTTCAGAAATAATTTGTGAGTTTTGGAAATGCATTTCCGAAACGACGAGATATTTTGTTCCAAAAAAAACTACTTCAATGCAAGAAAATGAGGGATGAAACGATGAAAGTTTACATGAAATTGCAGTTTTTTATGTTCTTTTTGACATGTTAAAACACTTGAAACTTGGTTTGAAGACGAAAAATGGATTGAGAATGGATGAAGTTTTTTGAAGGATTTTGGTTATGGGGTGAAATGAGGAGAATGAAATAGTTCATGTAGTAAGGTGGTATATACTGAATATTTTTTTAGAAATATATCTCCAAAAATATTCCTGAATGTTTAAATTTAACGCTCAAACGTAAACAAAGTGTTTTCTAAGATGCATTTCTGAAATATCTTAAAATTTGATATGAATGTTTTAGCTTTTCTTTTATATATTAAATTATATAAAAATATGATAAACTATTAATATTACGTTAACGATAATAATAACAATTAAAAACTTAGATTAATTTTTAAATATTTTTCAACTATACAGTTATAAATTTTTTATTTTATTTTAATAATTAACAATTCATTCATATAAATATAAAAACTATTTTAACTTAACATATAATTTATTAAAATTTAAAAATATATAAACGCTCTTTTACAAAATAAGGCTTACATATATGTATTAATTAATTAATTCAAAAATAATATTCAACCTTAGTTATAATTTTAATTCTTTTATGTTAGCGGATTCACGAAATTCGTTATTATATTTCAAATACAAATAATATTTTTTGTTTTTTCTTTATAGATTTTTTACCTAAAATTAATGATATATATATATTATATATATATATATATATATATATATATATATATATATATATATATATATATATATTATATATATATATAATTCGTTATTATATTTCAAATACAAATAATATTTTTTGTTTTTTCTTTATAGATTTTTTACCTAAAATTAATGATATATATATATATATATATATATATATATATATATATATATATATATATATATATATGACATGTGACTTCGTATATAAAAGGGGATGAATTATGATAGTTTGAAAATTATTGATTTAAAACAATAATTTTCAAAATTAATATTTGAAAATATTTTATTAATAAGAAATTCAAAGTAAAGAAGTTAAGTGAAAAATTAAAATATAAGGAAAAAATAAATGACACCGAAGAATTATAGAGATTCTGTCTAATGAATGACCTACTCTCTACGAAAATTGATCTTGAGAATATTCACTATTCTTGAGAGCTTTTAGAAGGTTATGCTGACAGACCTTATACAGGAAAATAAAGTTTCAGACTAACTTTTAATCAAACAACAAACAGGACTTGAGGTCGATTAGTCTTCAAACCAAACAACAAACATGACATGAAGCAATTAGTCTTCGCACCAAAGAGAAATTTTACACAGGTTGATCTAGAAGCAAAATGGAGTTTTGAATTGGCTACCCTCCAACCAAATCAACAGGTTGATCACAAAACGAATCAAACCAAAATTTTTGCCGGATTGATCTAGAACCTACTGAATTTTTATATTGAGCTGAATTAAAAACACCTAGAGAGATTTTAAATTAAGCTGAACTCAAATCAATAGAGCTTTTAATCGGACTGTGCTCAATAAATTACACGAAAAATGTTTTTATTAATTATAATAAAGATTTTTTATTTAATAATAGTAACATATTTTACAGTGAGTTGATTTTTGTATTTCCATTCTAGTTTGATTTTGAAGTTAAAAATGCTAAAAGAGTATATTGAAAAGTCATGTTTTGTTTGATTCTCTTATATAACTAAATAGACCTTGAAGAAACTCTTGTAAAAAAAACAATCATTCAATATCAAATTAATCAAACAGTCCAAATATTGACAATACTTGGCATAATATAAGAATAAAAATACAAGATTATTATTATTTTATTAAAATTCAGCTAATTAACAGTAACGGTACCAGAAAATAAAACATGATGTGTACAAATTGAAGTGTATTGGTCTTAGGCCAACATGGTGTAGTTAGAATGCAACTATCCATAAGAACTATCAAACGCTTTATAATTGCATGGAGTTTGACATCATATGTAAATTACCTTATGTTTATCAAGTATAAGTCAATTAGGCCATATCACTCATTTCAATTCAGCATTGGAGGAGAAAACTAAAACATAGAAATAACCAAGAAAGGATAACTTGTTAGTATAAAAATGAAAATGAACTGTTAGGAAGTGAAAACTTAGGCAATATATAGATGTTTGGATAAAATTCTTACATAAAATGAGTCGGTATTCAACAAAATCATAGTGGCAGACTACTTGGGGTGATGAAATCAGCTGCAGTGATTTCCTCTACACCAGTTTCAGAAGACATCCTCTTTGTGACTCATAATTAGTAGGAATTATTCAGTGGAGGTTCCTGTCAGATTTCTCATGGTAAGCGAAGATGTGAATTAAGACAGACCACATGTCTGATGTTAGAAGAGACAGATTTAGCATGGTAGAACCATTGATCTGCGACAAAAAATAACATAGCACATTTAAAAATACTAGTTGGATATTTATACAACACTTAGATTTTTTGTACGCTAAACTAAGCTATAACATTAGAATTGTTATAGTTCGAATCCGTACCTTAAGGAGAACGGGGATTAGAGAGTAAAACAAAAAGATAGCCACTGAAAATCCAAAAAACGGAAGTGCCTGTAATCAACATCAGAAGGCATCTTAGTTAAAGAGAAATTCTGTATATTACATAATTATGGTGAGAGAGTGATGAAGAGAACTTACTGCCCCAGCCTACCAACGAATAGATTCAAGTTTGTTGCGCTCAAGTACAGTTCTGTAAAAATCATTAAGGCAACAATATGAAAAAGAAAGAAAAAATGGCAATAGTCCTGATTATATAATCAACTTTCAAGGATACGTTTGAATGGCGCTGATGATGCCGCCAAAGAGACCTAACATTGCCATGACCTCTTCTGTATCAACAATTTTTACTAAAAATTCCTGCAATGGAAAATAACATGAGGGAGACTATACACAATGAAACATAATAATGAGTGAGTATTTATGTATTTATTGTGTTGTGCTGCATTCTTGATTGCAAGGGTGTTGCATAAAAAGCATTACAGCATAAGTGCAATAAGCTTACCTCACTGACAGTAATGAATAAGGTAGCACCAGCGATAACAAGAATGTCCCATTACGAGGCTTACTTGCCAAAGTTCACAAGATAATTTTCCATGTCAGTCTTCTTCATTCTCTCTTTCTTTACCTCCCAAAGTTCACCAGACAAGGCATAGCTGGCTTTAGGAGTAATTCTGTTTGCCTGTTTGGAGGAATCGTGTCATGCATTATGTATAGCAACTCCACATTTCTAAGGTTGTTGGATAAAACTTAACCTACAGCTATGCCTTACTCTTGGTTGCGCATCTGAAGAATCTTGACCAACCCCTTTCAATGGGAGACCAAAAGGTGCTTCCCCTTTTGCTTCAGCGGCCTACCATATTTGAAATTTGAAATGCTAGCAAAAACTAAATAGTAAAATGAGCTGGGGATATGCAAAACATAAGCATAAGTGAAAACATTATCTGATATAATCTTAATTCATACTTATCATATGTTTATATGCCATACCATCGTGTCAATGTTTGAAAGACAATATCTGTCAATGAACATGGTGACTGGTTTAAGAGCTAGTTGTAGTTATACATATTCAACTACATTAAATAAGAATAAAGGAACTGTTGTTTGAATACCTGGGCATTTCACATCTCAAGACCTCAGCAGTGATCAGGTAAGGTGCATTCTACCTAGAGTTCAAAAGAACAGCTTCCTCTGCAGATATATAAAGTGCACGGTACATGCCATTTCTCAACGGAAAACAAACGCCTAGAAAAATAGGCAAAGCAATATTCATGTACATGTAACAGGATATACGAAAACCGCAAGCAACAAGAATGCAGTAAAATAACTGAAACTAAAAATGATATACTTTTCAAATAAAGAAATACAACAGATAACAATTCTGTTACAATATAGAAAAACTTCTCAACAGATATGTACTCCCTCCGTTGAATATGACAACAAATTGTTGTAATGTTATGAAATCTATAACATACATATCTGAAACATACATATTAAAATCTAAAACGAAGTTCTGTTTTGACAGTCTTGAACTGAATTTCCCACTTCCCAAGTTTATACCAACAATTAGCTCTATTATAAAACATAGCTGGAATTATCATACAATAGTCCTTCTCTATATATAAGATTTACAAGCTTCATAAAATTTGCTTCAGATGCGGTTCCAATAATAACAGAAATTGAATCCCACAACAACAAAACACCAAAATCTATACAAAGAAAATCAAATTGCAATCTCATTAAAGGGTTGAGAATAATATGCAAGCTAAGTGGATGGCCATAATGAGGAAATAAGAGTCCTTTTTCCAACCCAAGAATGATGATTAAGTCACTGCAACATTAAAGCACAAAAATCTTATTAAAATTCAAACATGAAATCAATTACACTAAAAAGTGGTAGTAGTGGTAATATGTGAAAATTATTCAGTGAATTACAAACATGAAACCAGTTCTGAAAATCATTCAGTGAATAACAAACATGAAACCAGTTCTGAAAATCATTCAGTGAATTACAAACATGAAACCATTTCTTCTACTTAAGAGTGATTAGCAAAAATCTATAAAAGGTATCTTCAATAATTTATCAATTCACTTCATGGAAAAGATCTTTATTTACAGGTATTTATACAAAAGCATTGTGTTCCCAAAATCCACAATTTCAGAATTGGGCCCTAAGAGAACATGCAGGTCAACCTCGGTAACTTCAGCAAACCCAAATTTCTCTGCCCACATGTTCATCACAATGGGTTCGGTTAGGGAGGGAAGGAGGATTACTTCCACATTAATTTTTTTCAAACACCGTTCAAGATTATCCATATACAGTCTCAAAATACCTTGATGGCGAAAAACTTGCAGAGTTACGACATAGGATATTTCGGTAAAACTAACTTTGCCCTCTCCATGTATGCGGAAAGTCGCAACTGATGCTATCATGTCTTCTTTCAGAACCACACACGTAAAGAAACCAGACACGGGTTTAGAGTTGAACACCAGAATTGGCAGAATGAAGGGAATAAGCAACGACACTGAGGATACTCGCGATACTGAAGACACTGAGGATACTCGCGGTACTGACGATTCTTTCATAACCTCAGCAACTCTTACAAGATTTTCATCTTGTTGAGATTTAAGATTTTCATCTTGTTGAGATTTGAGAGCATTCTTACGACCTCTCAATAATTCTCATGTCAAATTATTACACAGATTCTTAGACCTCCCACATGATCTCATTAAAAGTTTAAGAATTTTTTTGCAATTTATGTTACAGCAATTAGTCTCCTTAGAGAAGGAGAACATGGGTGAGTTACATAAATCACACTACACATCACTGTCTATCTCAGAGAATTGGGTGTCGACAGTGTCGCAAACTACAAATCACTGTCTATCTCAGAGAATTGGGTGTCGACAGTGTCGCAAGTATCCTCATTAGGTGAGTTACATAGTGTGATTTATGTAACTCACCTGAGGACATTTGCGACACTGTCGACACCCAATCCTCTAAGATAGACAACTACAAATATCACTGTCTATCTCAGAGAATTAGGTGTCGACAGTGTCGCAAGTATCCTCAGTAGGTGAGTTACATAGTGTGATTTATGTAACTCACCTGAGGACACTTGCGACACCCAATCCTCTAAGATAGACAGTGAAGTAACTCACATATGTTCTGTTTCTCCAACGAGACTAATTGTTGTAACATAAATTGCAAAAAGATTTTTAAACTTTTAATGAGATCAAGTGGGAGGTCTAAGAATCTGTGTAATAATTTGACATGAGAATTATTGAGAGGTCGTAAGAATGCCCTCAAATCTCAACATCTCAAATCTCAACCAGATGAAAATCTTGTAAGAGCTGCTGAGGTTATGAAAGAATCCTCAGTGACGCGAGTATCCTCAGTATCGCGAGTATCCTCAGTATCGTCGCTTATTCCCTTCATATTGCCAATTCTTTCCCGCTCACCTTCAAAAAATTTCATGGGTTTGCCCTTGCCCACGCCGCATTTTTTCGTAGTGATTCCTCCCATAATCCTACCCTTTTGTTCAAGTACCATCACGTTTGCACCGGTTTGCCTATTCCCAGTCCCTTCCTCTCTTGTTCCCTCTGCCTCATGTTTCCTTCATCAATTTGCAAGGGTTGGCCAAGGGGCAGTCGCTTCCCCTTTGGTACCACTTCCCTTCCTTCCCTGCATAGTTCATAGAGACAAGCATCAACCAGAGACCTGATTCTCTGACCATCAACAGAGTCAGAGGAGGTGTGTAGAGAACTCCGAGATCATCATATGAAATAGACCATCCCATGAACTGTAAGTAGAGGTGTCAAATTTAGGGGCCAAAAAATTTGAGCTCTAGCCCACTTAATGAGGGGTCTAAAAATATCTAAGAATAATGAGCCCCTAAACATATAGGCCCCATAAGTATAAGGCCCTAAAATTTAGAAGGGGGCCTTGGGCCCCAAATAACAAAACTTGTTTGATAATATAATTTCTAAAACCAATTTTTTAAATAACAAAATTATTTTTGATAATCTGTTTTTAGAATACATTTTATGATATTAGATTGAAAAAAGCAAAAAAAGGAAAACTACTATGATATATTTTTTAGAAATATTTTTTTATATATAAATAAAATATATTTTTATGTGTTAACGATATGTATAAAATTCATTTTTTTATATTATCTAAAACATATATGTCATGTCATTATTTATGTATTAAAGATAATTTTTGTCTCTTATTTATTTTATTAATTGATGAGAAATTATTTGTATCATATTCTTTATATATTAATCAATAACAAATAATTGACCCATGTTTTTTATATACCAATGACAAATATATGACACATTTTTAAAAAGACAAACAAATAATAATTTGTTAAGTGTCTTTTTAATACTACTCATTGTAAATATTTGTTTATTTTTTTAATAATATAATTTTGTTTCTTTAGATTCATGGTATCATGTCATGTGAATGTATATAGGTGTATCTTGTTGTATTGTCTTTCAAAGAATGCAAATATTATTAAGTGTATCTTGTTATTACATGTTCTCTGTGTTTTTCAAGTTTTGAAATAGAAAAGCAAATTAGCTGAAACCACTTTCGGTTTTCTAGTTCTCAAAGCTAGTTTTCTAAAAACTGTTTCCAAAATTATATTTTTAAAACTGATTAATCAAGTCTTTGATTTTCAAATTTTTAAAAACTAAAAAAAAAGTTTTCAAGAACTAAATCAAACAGACTCTTAGTGTAAAGTAAGAGCAAAGATGAAAATTTTGAAACAAAATATGGCCCCTTCAATAGGGCTCAAAAATAACATATTAACTAAGAGCCTAAAATTATAGGGCCTGAAAAATTTCTCATTTCTCATTCAGAGGAGGCTTAATAAAGTGGGGTTTTAGTGGGGCCAAAAAATTGGGGTTTTGAAAAATTGGACTTATTTGACACCTCTAACTGTAAGTGTCTTGTGGCTAATATAGAGACAGCATTTTTTCGCTGGGTAGTTGAAACTTCCACGTACATTCAATCTAACAGGGGACATGTGAATTAGTTCTACTTCTGTGTGAAGAATGAGAAGAAAAACCTGGTTGCAGGTTTCGGAACCTAAATGCATTGCCGCTGCGGGAGAAGATCTTCGCATCGCCACCAGGTCGCGAGCGCAATTCAGTTGAACTCAAGAAGCCATGTTCGCCGGCGATAGAAGCATGTCATTAGACCCCAAGACCGACGCATCGCCGCCAGGACGCGAGCGCTATTCAGTTGAACTCAAGAAGCCATGTTCGCCGGCGATAGAAGCCATGTCAGTGGATCCCAAGACCGACGCATCGCCGCCAGGATGCGAGCGCAATTCAGTTGAACTCAAGAAGCCATGTTCGGCGATAGAACGCACATCATTGGAACCCAAGCCGGACGCACTGTCTCCGCCGGAACTGTGGTCGTTGGAGCGGGAACCCAAGCCGGACGCACTGTCTCCGCCGGAACGGTGGTTGTTCGAGCGGAAGAAGCTTGGAGCATAGCTTCCATGACTCCGGAACTGGGACCTCGAAGCGCCGGGAGAGAGAACGTTGCATTTTTTTAGGGTTTGTTCAAAGAATCGCAGGGTTTGAGAAATGGTAGGATTTAGAATAAAACTAGACGTTCTACCCGTGCAATGCACGGGTTACTTTTATTGAATTTTTATATTATATATATTAATATATTAATATATTAATATTAATGTTTTAAAAAAGAATAGGTTGATATAATTTTGTTGTATATTGATTGCATTATTTTATAAAAAAATAGCAATGATCTAATAATCTGTATTTTTAATATAATTTGAAAAAGGGGAAATTAAAGTATTTTAATATAATTTGAAGACGGGAAAATTAAAGAATAAAAAAATATTAAAATTTGAAGAAAGTAAAAAAAAACTAATTCACATATTAATCCATGCTTTACAAATAAACTAATAAACTAATTCACATTTGACATGTGATGTTTTTAGTTTATCTTTAGAGAAAACGGGTGATGCGTAAAAAAAATAAACCATATTTTTATTTTAAAAAGAAATAAATCATATTTTTATTTTAAAAAGAAATAAACCATATGTTTAAAAAGAAATAAACCATATGTTTATACTGTCAATCAATCACCACTCATGTAACCAATTAAATCATATTTTTATTTTTAAAAAAATTAATGATATGCACATTTATGATTTTCTATTGTATCTAATATTAAATTCATTCATATATATTGAAAAAGTGTTAAATATAAAAAGAAATAAAAATTAAATAAATCATTACAATTTGAATAAAAATTAAAACTATAAAATTTAAAAACGATTTGTTATTCTCGATTACCTAAAAAAAATAAGACTCGAAAAGATTGCATGGAATAAACCAACTATTTCTAATAAAATATTAAATAAAACAATTAAAGAGTTAAATACAAATTAAAATTTTAAAAAATTGAACAAAAATATTAGCAAAGTAATACATAATTTAAGACAACAAAATAAGAAATATTTATTATACTATTGAATGATACAAACAAATTTAAATATATTGTAAAAACATTCATCTTCTAACCCTCCATATTCTCACAATTCAATTTATTCACCATATATATGAGAGATAAAATGGAAGAATGGTCATGATTAAATTCTTGAAATGAAATAATATGTGATTAATTTTGGAAAAAGTACAAATAAACTATATTTACTGCATTGAAAGAAAAGTACATAGAGAAAGAGATAACAAATGGATTGAAAAATGAGATGAGAAAGAGATAGTTGTGTTTACTTTGAAGATGATTTTATATTTGTTTCAGGGATGAAATAGTGGAAAATGGGTAATGGGTAATGACTAATGATGGATAGTGGGTAATATGGGTAACGTAGTAAGCCAATGAGAGATAGGAAGTTAAAACAATAGTAATTATTTTTATTATTATAATATACTTTTGTATATTATGTAAAAAAATAAGTGTAGAAAGAATGTGGAGAGAGAATTTGTAATTAATTAAAGTTAATTTAATTAATTATTATTAATTATTTATTTATTATTATTATTTACTATGAATTTTGGCGTGGTGGAGTTTTATTAATGTTAGTGAGTAAAATATAAAGGATATATATTGATTCTCACAATTTTTAATTAATAATTAATTATTTAATTATTTATGTTTTTAAAATAAATTTAGAAAATTTGGATTTTGAAACTTGGTTAATCTATCATATAAGAAAAGTCTACCATTTGGGACTTTCTTAGGCTGTCCACATCAGCAACTCTTCTCTCAATGATCCACATCAGCTTTGGTGGTTACTACAGAATTTTTGATCCTTCAACTGCATGGTGGGCTGCGGCAGTTATGGCTGTGGAAGTTTCACCCTCACAGCTTCTCATGTTGCTGCAGTTATGTAAGGACCATTACTCTGTGCCTCTCCACGTTCCAAACTGCACAATTGCAGTAATTATGTGTTTAAATGGCTTGCCTATTTATCAGTGATTTCATTCTTCTCTTTCCATGCTTGCTAACTTCTGCGGTAATCATTCAGTGCAGTGTGAATTTGCATTATCATGTCAAGGCCTGTTGAGAGAATAGCAGAGATCAATGATGGAAAAGAGCTTTGGAAGATTGTTGTTAGGATTCACCACCGATGGAAAGTTGTCTCCAACAGCAAGGAACATTTTGAAATGATCTTTGTTGACAAATTGGTGATTACCCTGTTTATGTTTCAGTATGTTTATCATTTACCTATGTTTGTATAGTTTGAATCATTTGTTGGTTTCTGCTGCAGGGAGATGATATTCATGCTGTTGTTCCAGCACCGCATGTGTCGGTTTTCACCGAAAAATGCTTATTAGGCCATACTTATACTGTATCTAATTTTAAGGTGGTGCCTTATGTTCTGGCCTTCAGGGCATCGGGACACAGATATATGATAAAGTTTACTGCTGGAACGTCTGTTCTTGATGAAGACAAACATGAGATACCCGCGAAATCGATTTTATTTACAAGTTTTTCAGACATCATAACAGGGAGGTTTGACAAACATGTTCTGATTCGTGAGTATGGTTTTTGGTTTTTTTATTGTCTCATGTTTTGATGCATTATAGCCGTGTGAAATTAATAAATTTATTTCAGATGTCATTGGAATGGTGGATAGTATTGGTTATGCGCAGACTGAGTCAGGTGCAAAGAAGCAGCAAATTAGCATGATGTTGCGTGATCACAGGTTTGTTTTTTTATACATTAAACTGCCTCATATATGAATCATGTTATATATCTTAATGTGTTGTGATCATGGTTTAGCAACAACATGTTGAACTGTACTCTGTGGGAATCATACGCGGATCAGTTCATCAAGTTTAACAAAGTTAGGGTTGCTGCATCACTACCTACAGTTGTGTTGCTTCAGTATGCCAAAGTGAAGGAAGAAGGTTATTCCATGACTTATTTTATAAATTAATACTAAATCAAAAAAATCTGTGATAAATATATTGACAAGGTTATGTTGTATTTGCAGGAAAGTATCCTCTGTCTGTGACAAACACCTACAATGTGAGCCTTTTATGTGTTGATGCTGATTTTCCGATCATGAAAGACTTTATTGATA
Source organism: Vicia villosa (assembly GCF_029867415.1). Taxonomy (NCBI): domain Eukaryota; kingdom Viridiplantae; phylum Streptophyta; class Magnoliopsida; order Fabales; family Fabaceae; genus Vicia; species Vicia villosa. The sequence goes on from NC_081182.1 coordinate 206,076,990, forward strand.
GGTATGTTGATAGTGTCATCCATTTTATGCAATTATTTTTTCATGTATGAATTTGAAAATGATCCATGCTCTGCAGAATGCCTGAGGAGAGCAAGGTAACCCTGTCTGACCAACTTGGAGGGAATTCCCAATATTCCTCCCAAAGTTCTGAAAATCAACAGCTCACTCCTGTCCAAAAATTGTTCTCAAAGGCTGTTGTTTTGCCTATTGCTGAGATTATTCAACTTACGGATGTATGTCTTTCTATTTTCCTATATTATCGTAATTATAACCTCATTGTTTAGTGTGTCACATGTTTCTGATTTTGGCGGCTATTTGTCCAGGTTACATTTTGCGCTACTGTCGCTACAACAAAATTATTAGTAGCATCTCCGTTTGGATGGTTCTATCGTGCCTGCCATATGTGTCAATCTATAGCGCGCGGGGACAGCCCCCCCTTTGAGTGTGAATCTGGTCATGAAACCATGGCCGAAGTCCTTAGGTTTTAGTTGTTCTCACCTAATAGATGTTGTTTCTGTCATGTTTTTGATGTTTCTATGTTGTCGGCTTTTTTAACGGAACGACTTCTTATGATGTTCAGGTATAAGATTGAAATTGAGGTTACTCACGGGGGCCAAAGCTGCAATTTTGTCTTCTGGAACAGAGAATGTGAAATGCTATTGGGTTTATCTGCATCGCAACTTCGTAACACTATGATTCAGGTTATATTTTTATTGTGCATACGAATTAGAATGTACTTTTCAATACTCTGTGTACACTAATATGGCCAGTTGTTTAAATAGGCTGGAATTACTGATCCATTGGACTTTCCGTTAGCACTTGATCAGTTGTTGAAGTTGGAAATGGCTATGAAGGTTAAGTGGCATCCACGCTGGAAGAACTGTTCCGTCGTTATGATTATAAAAAATGATCCTATTATCCAGCAACTTAAGGAAAAATGGGGAACAGATGAGGTCAGCTCTAATAAACTGACATTTGTTTTATAAAAGAGAACTTCATATTATAACAATTTTTGGCCTGATTTTGTTTTTCTTTGGTAAATTCTCAAGGAACCTATTCCAATCCAAACTGTCGTACCTGATACTCTGGAGGTAGAAATTTTAAACTGTGTATGCATTTTTTTGCTTTTCCTGTGATTATGTTATATTGAAAATTGTGTTTAACAATATATAGATTAAAGAGAGTGTTGATGAAGCTAAAACAGATGCCAATGAAGACTGTGAATTGGTTACAGTAAGTCTCACTGCAACACACTTACCTACTTACATTTAGATCAATATTACTAACACTTATCGACTTACATTTATATCACTATTCCTAACTAATAGTCTTCATCGTGGCATTGTAGGACCTGGAAATTACATCTGAACACAAGCCGGATGCTGTTACACCTGGTGGTAAGAGACATCTTCCTGCTGCATCAAGTGAATCTATTGATGGGGAACTGTCATCAAACAAGCTGAAGAAGATAATTAAAATGGAGAAGATTGATTAGGAATATTTTTATTTTGTGTGTGTTTTGCTTAGGTGTTTGTTACAAAAACTGAATGTTAGTTTCCTTTGCTTTTAATCATGTGTGTGATTTCATTTTCTGTAATAATTAGTGCATGAATACTGGCTATGTGCTTCTGTTATGTTCAATTTGATTTAAGAATTATCAATGGTTTCTTTGTCTTATTATATTCAAATGATTCAAATTGAACTACATATTATATATACTATTATTAATTATTTTGATTCTTTTTGATCATATATCAAACATTCCATTTTAACTATACCTCTTATAACGCGGTGCTCCTTTTTTATTATTTTTAATGTTAGTTACAATAATGATGTTGCAAAGAACAGTTTGTTTGGTTTAGCAGAATTTAAGTTTTCTGTCATTGCATTGTAAACTAAAACATGGATTGTGTCTCACAAACAAACACCAGGACTTTTAACATTTGACTATGTTAACTATCAATAAATAATTTTATGTCTGATCTTACTATAATGTTGATACAATATTATGGGACAGATTTCATTTTAACTAACAGCATATCAGAGTGGATTAATAGAATATAATAGGAGAACTTAAAAAATTTGTCCTGAAAACGATTATAGATTAGATCTTCCAGTGGTCACAATATTACTGTGTTCACATTTTGGATAAAGTGCTTACAAAATAACATGTAGCAGAATATATATAACACAATGTACCAAAATAACATTCCCAACATATAATGTAACCATTAAAATTCGGGTATAGTACGCGGTTTGCAAATAGCAGCAGTTTCTTCATTGTCTTTCAACCTTCACATAGATATACGGAGAGAATCGCAGCATACTCCATGCTATTGTATCCCCATTACGCAGGTTAAGAGATTTGGCGAATTCGTACCATCCCAGGGCCATGTACTTTTCATATGGCTGGGGTATTCCTTTTCTGTTAGCTTTGTGAACCTGACAGGTAACAATGTTCTTCGTCCTCACATCCAGCAGGTTGATTTCATCTTGAAAGCGACGGAGGCATCTTTTGGCGATTTCCTTAGGGAAATGCTGCATACAAGAAATAAGGTAACTATTAACGATATATACTATTTACATTTTCAATAACATGCTGCAAATATTCAAATATCTCCTTACCATTACATTCTGCTGTGTAGATTTAGCATTTGTAACATGGGTGTTCCAGATAAATTTTTGAGCCCCTGTAGAACTGTCTACAGTAATGTCTGTACCGACCTTTGCTTTTTTCACCACTTTACCCTTTTGTTTCTTACCCTGTTTTGATCCACTTGGTTCACCAACTTCAGAAACTTTGATTTCATTTGTGTCAATGTCTGTTGATTCCTCTTTTATCTTTACAGGTCCTGCATTGGGATTGCTGTTAACCATTGCGCTATTTTGTGCGACAACATTAACATTCGTCACAACACGATCAGCAGTGACATTGCGCTGTTTATTCCTGCGTTTTCTTTCCACCTTAGGATCGTACCCTGTTTCCTTTACCAAATCTTCTATGATTTCCATTGCCTGATCATTGCTGTTCCAACATCAAATATGGATTAAAAACAAACCGCATATGAAGCATTCTTTACTAAGCAATAGTCATATGCCGAGCAACGACGGGATATGAAATCCAACAATAAAAACCAACAATAGTCATTCAGTCACATTTGATTTCTTGACAATACCACACATAATACAACATTGTGCTATATTGATACTACACCCATCACTAAATGTTGTTAAGTGTTATTACCACACTACCATATTTTGTATACCGGTATACCCTATTTTCTACCGCAAAGCAATGGTGAAATAAAATTATCTACTCATACCTGAAATCATTTTCATCATCAGAGGGAATACGCACAGAAGGACCACCGTGTGAAGATGCCATTGTCGGAACCCTAACCGCAGGCAGTTGCAATGCTAAACTTCTATTCAGTGCAATAGGAAACAAGTACTAGGTACATGCAGAAAGTGGGTTAACTGTTCAGTTTCTATTTACTTATAATATTAGTTTTGACTTAAAGTCTTTTTAAAAGAGTAACACATCCATCAAATAAAATATTATAAATAACCTGTATAGATTAAATTAAATACATTTAACACACACAACAGTTATAAGGGAGGGATAAGTAGTAATTTAAATCTATAACCATCATTCTATTCATATTCAGTTCCAATTTCATATATATTCAAGTATCAAAGAAAAATTAAAATCAATACTGCATTCATGACATTTGAACCCACCAATTCCCCTTCAATTAGAAACTGTAAACTTTTAGTATTCAAAATCATGAAGTAGCATGCTATACATCTCATATTGTGTGCATAAATCTATACAAATCAATCTTATTTGTAGTATTATTATTCATCCTACTTTTGTGTTTGTGATGGAAACAGATGTTGTTAAAAACACTGCTCCTCAAACATCCATTGCAAGAAAGAGGAGAAAGCTTATTCTTAAAGCAAAGAGGGATTATCGAAACCGTGTCAGATCAAGCAACCTCACTTCCCATTTAAATCATAATTTTACATCTTCTGTAACATATGAAACCACTATTGAAACGGCTATGGCTAGAAAGAGAAGGAAAATAATCTTGGATAACAGAAAAAGATTGAGAAATTTGTTCAATACTGAAGTTAGTAGGGTTCAAAATACGAACAACATTGTTAGTCAAAGTCAGAACATGGATCATGCATCTACTTCAAATTATAATATGTCAAGTCAGTCCATGGATCATCCATCTACCTCAAATCATAATGTGTCTGTTGAATCTCATTATGAAGACAATGATGACTCCAACTCTGACAATAATTTAAATTCTTCTAATAGTTCCAGTTCTGACGAAGATTCAGACCCGGCACAATTACAGGAGGCCCATCTTCAAGGTATTTCCATATCATACACTGATAACCAAATGATGTACACTTCTTCTGTTGATAGACATATTCAGTATTGTGGTTTCTTTTTTCAGAATATTACGATATTGGCGACCAAAGTTATGAATGCGCACACTGCCAAGCATGTATGTGGTACCAAGAAAAAGTGAATAGACACAAAATTACAGCAACTCCTCGCTTTTATCGTTGTTGCCGTGGAGGGAAAATTGTTCTTCCGTTCCTTGAGCAACCTCCACAGGTGTTGCAAGATCTTCTATTTAATAACACATATTCAGATAGTAAAAACTACCAGGCTAACATACGAACATACAACGCAATGTTCTCATTCACTTCCCCTGGAATGAAGTTCGACACAACATATTCTAAAAGAGGTGGACCCCCTACTTTGAGACTGCAGGGTCAGACCTGTCATCGAATTGGTACACTGCTGCCAGAAACAGGGCAACCTCCGCAATATGCTCAATTATACATCTATGACACGGACAATGAAGTTGAACACAGAATAAAATGTTTCAAGTAAGCATGCTCAGACATAATTACACAATTGTTTTATACAAAAATTATGTTAAACTATTTATTCATGGCTGCGAAAAATAAACAGGGACAACAAAGGCATCGAGCGACTGGTTGTCAAAAAGCTCAAGATGATGTTAGATCAGCACAATGTTCATGCCAAAGCTTTTAGAATGGCAAGGGATGTTTTAAGGACAAATTCTTTCACAGATTTAAAACTCAGGCTTATTTCTGATAGATCCGAAGATGGCCGTGTTTACAACAAACCTACTGTCTCAGAAGTGGCTGCACTCATTGTGGGAGACATTGATTCTGCTGATAAAAGGGACATCTTAATTCAGCGCCGCAATGGTGGTTTGCAACGAATAGATGAGTTTCACCCAGCATATTTGGCTTATCAGTATCCTCTTATATTTCCTTATGGGGAAGATGGTTACAGGAAAAATATAATGCACAGATATCGCCATGAAACTGAGGTCACTAAGAGAAACCGTCAAAGCATTAAGGATTGGTTTTCTTATCGGTTACAACAACGTCGCAAAGAGGCAAAAACACTACTTTACTCAAGACGCCTATTTCAACAATTCTTAGTCGACGGCTATGCTATGATGGAATCCGAACGACTGAATTGGTTGAGAGATAATCAGTCGAAATTAAGAGTGGGCAAATATAATAATTTGGCCGCTCAAACTGATTGCGATACAAGAAATGAACACCAAAAGCGAGGAAAACGAGTTGTTCTGCCATCAACATTTGTTGGTAGCAAGAGATATATGGATCAATTATATTTTGACGGTATGGCCATTTCAAGTCAATTGGGATTCCCTGATTTATTTGTTACTTTTACCTGCAACCCAAATTGGCCTGAAATTAAAAGAGCATTGTCAGGCACGGGTCTACAACCCCATGATAGGCCAGATATCATTTCAAAAGTTTTCAAAATAAAGTTTGATACCCTCATGGATGATATTACAAAACACCATGTCGTGGGAAAAGTGATTGCATGTAAGTTGTTTCATTTAATTATACTACTTTTCAATCATGTGTCTGTGTAGTACCAAAATATTACATCGAACTAACTTTCAATTTAATAGATATGTACACCATCGAATTCCAAAAGCGCGGATTGCCACATGCTCACATCTTGATATTCCTACACCCTAAGAGCAAATACCCAACACCATCCGACATAGACAAGATCATTTCTGCTGAAATTCCCGACCCGACTGTTCATCCCAATTTATACAAATTGGTTAGGGCACATATGATGCATGGACCCTGTGGGCTTGCTCGCGTGACCTCACAATGTATGAAGAATGGACGATGTTCTAAATACTACCCCAAAAAGTTTATTGAAGACACTATTGTTGATGCAGAGGGATATCCGCTGTATAGGAGAAGATCAAAAACCTTCACTATTGAAAAAAATGGTATCACCTTGGACAACAGACATGTGGTTCCATATAATACCAGATTTCTTATGAAATACCAGGCACATATAAACATGGAATGGTGTAATCAGAGTACTTCAATAAAATATCTTTTCAAATATATCAATAAAGGCTATGACAGAATAACAGCAGCAGTTTCAACAAATAGCAATCAACCTGTTGATGAGATCCAACAATATCTCGACTGCAGGTATGTCTCACCCAGTGAAGCATGCTGGCGCATTTACTCTTACAATATTCATGGCAGAAAACCAGCTGTGGAACGTATGTTCTATCATTTGGTTGGGGAGAAACCTATATACTATACAGATTATGCACGCATGGAAAATGTGCTGGAAACTGCAAGTGTGACTGAATCAATGTTTACTGCATGGCTGGTAGCAAATGCTAAATATGAAGAGGCACAAACATTAACTTATGGTCAGTTTGTCTCAAAGTTTGTTTACCACAAAAAAAGAGAGAATGGAAACCGCGGAAAAAAGGCTTCACCATTGGACGTCTCATATGGGTTCCGCCAACAACTGGTGAACTGTTTTACCTGCGCATGATGTTGACGGTGGCAAAAGGACCAACAACATATGAGGAAATCAGGACCGTGGATAACATTCAGTATGATACATTCAGAGATGCATGCTTTGCAATGGGATTTCTTGAAGACGACAAAGAATACATAGCTGCTATAAAGGAGGCAAGTCATTGGGGGACTGGTCATTTTCTTCGAAAACTGTTTGTTATCATGCTTTTGTCTGGTGCTGTTAATCGCCCTGCACATGTTTGGGAACAAACTTGGCTCCTATTATCTGATGGTGTCTTACATACACAAAGAGCATTGGCTGCTAATCCAGGTTTGTTAGACATAATAAAATAGCAAACAAAACAATTTGTTAATAACAAGCTACAGATGACTTACCAACAGCATTATAACTCAATTTCTCATATCAATGCAGAATTGGACCTCACACAAGAAGAGTTGCAAAATTTGACTTTAATAGAAATTGAGAAACTGCTTCAGTCAAATAGAAGGACACTAAAGGATTTTAGTCCTATTCCATATCCGGATGCTTATGTTCTTGAACAGTTGGGAAACAGGCTCATATATGATGAGCGTAATTATGATACAGCATCAATGAACTCAGAATTTGAAAATCTGTTTGCTGCTCTTACAGGTAACTATTGCGTCAATTAAATTCATTTTATTTTACGCTTTGAAATTCTATGAATCAATTATTCTAACACCGTTCTACAATCAATATTATGTTCCTAAGATGAGCAAAGAAGTATTTATGAAAAAATCATCCACGCTGTGGAGTCTCAAAAACCTGCGGTTTTCTTCCTTCATGGTTATGGTGGTACCGGAAAAACATATATGTGGAGAACACTCGCAGCTGCATTAAGATCAAAACACGATATATGTTTAACTGTTGCAACTAGCGGTATAGCATCATTGTTACTTCCAGGAGGTAGAACTGCACATTCAAAGTTCAGGATACCGGTACCAACTATGGACAATTCTACTTGCAAGGTTGAATTCAACGATGATGTCGCAGACATGTTACGACAGACAAAGCTTATAATATGGGATGAGGCACCAATGGCGCATAAGTATGCAATAGAATCGCTTGACAGAACTTTGAAAGATGTTATGAGTGCAGACAAAAATTCAACTGATGTATTCGGTGGAAAGGTTGTTGTTTTCGGGGGTGATTTCAGACAGATTTTACCTGTCGTCCCCAGAGGCAGTCGTTCCGATATTGTACACTGTGCCATAAATGCATCTTACATATGGCATTCAGTTGAGGTATTAACATTGACAAGAAACATGCGGCTACGAACAGGATCGACACAGACTGACAAAAATGAGATAGCACAGTTTTCAGATTGGCTTTTAAGAATAGGAGAGGGCCGAATATCTGAGCCTAATGACGGCACCGCCGAAATCAACATACCACCTGATATTCTGATAACAGAATTTGATAATCCAATCGTGGCCATTGTCAATAGCACATACCCTGATTTCATAAATAATTTCCAATGTGTAGATTACCTTAAAAGTCGAGCGATACTTGCCTCTACACTGCAGATTGTTGATCAGATCAATGACCATATACTTAGCTTGATGCCAGGTTAAGCAACAAAAATATATAATTTAATGGATTATATTAATCTAATTTTTGCTTTTACTAATTCTGTTTGGTCAACAATGTAGGAGAGATTCGTGACTACTACAGCGCAAATTCAGTTGACAAGTCTGAGATTCATGACCCAGCAGTAGTTGATATCCTCACACCAGAATTTCTAAGTTCCCTCCGAACATCAGGATTGCCAAACCATCACTTAAAACTAAAGGTTGGGACACCTATAATGCTCATGAGAAATATAGATCAGGCTGAAGGTTTATGTAACGGCACAAGGCTGTGTATAACAAAGATGGCAGCCCATGTACTGGAGGCTTCAATAATGGGTGGTAAAGGTATGGGAAATTTGGTTTACATACCTCGAATGGACATGTCACCATCCCAATCACCATGGCCATTCAAACTGAATAGGAGACAGTTCCCTATTATAGTTTCCTATTCTATGACAATTAACAAATCACAGGGACAGTCCTTGGATAACGTTGGTTTGTACTTACCGAAAGATGTATTCACACATGGCCAGATTTATGTCGCATTGTCAAGAGTAACAACAAAAAAGGGAATCAAAATACTGATACATGATGAAGAAAAGAAATTCAGGGAGAAAACTACAAATGTTGTCTATAAAGAAGTTTTTAACAATGTCTAAGTTTTTAGAATTGATCAGAGTAAATCTGTAACAGCAGTAATCTATATTAATAACAGCATATTAGTATTGCAAGTAACTGCTGTAATATATATTACTAATAGCATATTAGCAATGTAAGTAACAGAAATAATATATATATAGCATAACATCTAAAAACCAAAATCTTATATATTAATATAAAGGTGGACCTAAGTCCACCAGAAAATTACAAAAAGTTTAACACTTAGATATTTATAACAAACTTTGACATCATTGTCAATATTTCAACATTGTTACAAGTATCTCCTTGCTGATGGGATCCTTAACGCTGAAGCCCATAGAGTCTCCATCAAGCAGGCACCTTTCCTTGGCAAATTTGTACCAACCACGCCCTAAGAACATCTGACCCTTTTCGGTATGATGAACTTCACATTCATACCTGACTTCCCTTTCCCAGTCAACCAAATCTACAAACCTTGCTCCATGGAGCCAGCGACTTGCCACAACATGCTCAGGAATTTCCTGCAATATTGATATAAAACAACATTAGATAATCCCATTAACTGTTAGGGAAAGACAATAAGCTTAAAACGAATAATAACTTACAAGAAGACATGACTGAGCCATCTTCCCGTTGGACACATCTTGCTTCCAGATACAATATTGTAACTTAGCAGGCTGTTCTACATGGCAACTAAAATCGTCAACAACAGGTTCATGGCATCTGGAACATTATACAAACAGACAACATGGTCAATAAATAAATGTGTTATCAAACATTCTAAATTAAAACATAAAATGTATACTCAACATAAGCTAATTCAAACATACACAGAGTTATCAGAGGTGACAGCTTTCCCCACAGCCATTTGGTTGACCGAGTTTTCTTCACCTGCATGCAACCATATATAACTTTTAAATACAATATGTAACAGAGCAAACTTTCAAATGATGTGTTAACCTTTACCTCTCACTGCTTGATCAACTCTTCCTTCCATCTTTTCAGAAATTCGCAGCTTACACTGTTGATTGCAGAGTAATGATGAATGCTTTAGTGTTTAGTGCTATCAAACTATCTGCACATTACTTATATAACACTCTAAATGGACTCTTCACATACCTGCTACTTTTCCACCGCCCAATAGAAATCAATGCAATTGTTCAATTAGTCTTCTTTGCATTTACATCACTTCAAAACAGTTTTCGTTTTATTTATATGCCTCACGAAAAACAATAACTGCCCATAACCCAATTGATCTTTCACATCCCAATATAATATAACACATTACAACTATTTTATAACCATTTAATATTATCGTACTACTCTTTAACATATACTATTAAATTGAATTTTCAACTATTCATATGTCCATTGTTGTGTGTTTACCTATTAGATTTAATAGCCTACCATTTACAGGAGCCATACCCAAACTTATACCAACAATAATGAAATTAGGTTCCCTATTCTGATCAAGTTTGATAGATATCCTGTTCAATACTTATAATAAACAATACTTAATTTTAAAACAGAGTGGTAATCAATTTTGCATAAAAACCATGGCAGATTCGGCTCAGTCCATGAAACTTACAGCCAAAATTGATAATATTTAATTTAAAACCATACATAGTGCCATAATTGTTAATCTTGGTTCACATCCACCATTACAAAAAAAAACAAAACCATAAATCCCATACAAACCAAACTGCTAAAAAACGGCCCTATACATCCACCACAAACATTGCCTAACCAACAGCTCTATCAACGATCACCACTGCGCTCCACTGTTACCATAATATCTAACACCGGCGGGTAATAAATCACAAAGTGCACTTTATCACCTACTTTCAGTTCCGCTGCCCTTACATAGTCAAACCATTCTCCATACAAATATGTTTCTTTTTTTTTTTTGGCCTCTTCTTCACATTGCACTCATATGGGTACCCGTTGTCCACATCATTGAGGGTAATCTCTGACATTCCAGCAAGCCCACATTTCTCTACTATTTCTGCAGGAATATACTGCACTCATTGACATACAATATCAGTTACATTACATCTCTGTATAACACCAGTGTGCCAACAACTATAGACTTTGAACACTGCTTACCATAACATTTGAGCAAAACTTCTTTACATCATGAACTTCACGTGTCCAGTACGCTTCTTCGAACTCTTCCTGTACAGGACTCATTTCCCTGCAATTAAGACCACATTTACAACACAATGCAAACACAACAGCATCAATATACCTATAACGATAATATATTCCCTATCTCTTATAAATAAACTTTACCTCTCACTATCAGAAGATATCATTATGTATTCAATTCCATCTCCATCATCCCTTCAACACAATAACATACAAACTATTTATTAAACTAAGTTGTAACTCATTATTCCGGAAACACATTCAATTTTGTAGAGGTTAAATGGAATTCAATACAAGAAACAAAATTAAACTATAAGATTACCCTTTATTTTCAACAATCCTGGCAGCCTCTACAGAAACTTTACCGGCATCGTCGACACGATTCAATCTTTGATGTTGTTTCTTCCATTCCTCCATAACATCATCATTCTCCTGTGACCCACTCAGTATCCTCTCAACTGTGAGCCGCTTCCATGGAGTTTGCAACTCCAACCTATCGGGTGAACTGGAATCAAAACAACATTGCGACCTCTAAATGGATGAATATCTTATGATAAACTCTGCAAACAACATAAACAGTAACACATGCACATACCTTCTTGGCTGCGACATTTTGTTCTTCACACTTATCACCCAACCCTGCGTTTCTTACACCAACAATGCCAAAGACAGACTCTTTGATTGCTTATGAATCCAACGTTACTTTCATTTTAAATTCCAGCGTTATGTAACAATACCAATAATAGGATTCTTTTTTGGGCCTATTAACAAATTAGGTCTAACAATAAAAATAGGTTTTCTGCACCAAGGCTAGAATTCTAAGGCCCAATAAACTTTATTGTCCTATTAACTTAGATAAATTAACCAACTATAAGGTCCAACAGGTATTTTTAACCTATTTAAAATATTTTACCTTATAATATGAACTTACATATATATATATATATATATATATATATATATATATATATATATATATATATATATATATATATATATATATATATATATATATATATATTTTCCCTATTTTATTAAAGTGCCCTAAAACCCAATGCGCGAGACAGACGGGTACCCGTGCGAACGCACGGGTAAGACACTAGTAGTTAATGGATAAATGAATTTTATTATTCTTAATTTTAATATAATATCTTTTTTATTATTATTATTATTATTATTATTATTATTATTAATTTATTAATAAATTTAGGAAATTTTAAAATTAGAAAGTGGGAAGTGGGTTATTATGGTTAATAGTTAGTGGGTAAATAAATTTTATTATTATTAACATTAATTTAAAATAATAATTATTATTATTAATTTTATTTTAATTATTAATTAATTAATTAATAAATTAATTTTGGGGGAGTTTTGGAGGAAAGAAGTTATAGGATTATAAGTTAGTACGATGATTATAAGTTAGTACAATGATTACTTATTTTGGGAATTTAGAGGGTTTAATCCGTTTATGTAACCGAGCGTTTTTGAAAACGTAAACACTAGGAATCAAACGAGGTCTCTTCAATGTGCTTGCTCTTTTTTTTCTTTTTCTTTTTTTAAAAGTTATGTGGTGTGTAATTATAACACTCTTTTATTTATTTATTTATTTATTTATTTAAGTTATATGGTGTTTAATGTGTATTAATTATCACTCTCTTGAAAAGGTATAGTATGATTCTTTGGCTTTTGTACCTTCTCGAAACAAAAAAGTTATAGGTTGTTTTGACGAGGCATTATAGCAAGCAGTTAGAGACGGTAGAAGAAGATTATTATTCATTGATTCATTGGGAAAACTTTGGGATGCAATTACAAAGTTTAGTGTTGTACCTACTAGGGAGCAGGGCCCAATTCTATTTTAAGAATAGGGTTTATAATAAAATAACATATTTTCAAATATATAACATACTAGTATTTCTTTAAAGAAGAAAAAATTGACAAACCATAATATATAAAATATTAATCACATAATTATGTGTGAAATGTATCATAAATTACTATTATTATTTTCAGTCAATTTAAAATATTATAATATTTAGTTGTCATATATTAATGATATAGATTTTTTGAAATAATAAAAATGTAAATTATCATAACTATTCAAATTCATCTGTTTAACAAACAGCATTTAATTTTTGCTACTCAATAAATACAATAAATATGAAAGGTCACGCGGAAAGAGGGAACCCATGGAAAACCCCAATTTTTGAAATTTTTTAGTGTGCATGCCATAATAATTTTTTTATTAATTTCTTAATGAGTAATAATTAATTGGAAATTAAATAAATTTTAAAAATAATTTAAAAAATAATTTTCATATATTTTTAAATAAATTTCATTTAAAAAATCATTCAAAGTCTTTTAATGCAGATACGGTAACACTTTTAATGCAAATACGAGAATATATGGGGATCCCAATTTTTTGAGCTTTCAATTCAAATTTTTTATTTTTCATTTAAATGATAATTCTTATAATTATATTAAAAATCATATAAATTACACATGATTTATGATTTATTTCGATCTCATAAAAATAAACTTATTTTAAAATAAATATTTCAAAATGAATAATGATTAACTTGAGATTAAATAAATAAAGTGAACGATTTAATCGATAAAATTTTGTATATTTTAAAATAAATTTCATTTAAAAAATAAATTTATTATTCTAAATATTAAATAAATTATATTTTCCTAAGAAATATTAATAAGAATAATATTATTTTATTTTATTGCTAAAATTGTGATACATTTAAATTTGAAAATATTGTTATATTTAGAAGTTATTTAAATTTTTATAGAAAGGGTAATCAAACAAAATAAAATAAATTGAGATTTAGTAATTATTTTAGACTTATGAAATAACTAAAACATGTGAATATTTTCAAATTAACTTTATAATTGTTATCATGATAAAAAATGTTAAATAGTATTCATAAAAATTTAATGATAAATGTTAATCATAAAAAATTAATGATAATAGGTAAAAAATTATGAGACACATATTTATCGAATAAATAAATTTAAGATGATACGAAAAATATTTATTTTCAAAATTATTTTAAAAAACATAAATAACTTACAAATATTGTTGTAAACGATAAAAATGCAACTATTTATTCAATTAATTTTAACAGGAATAAGTTAAAACTATATTTATAAATAGTCACACGAGTTCAAATCACTTATAAACGAGAAAAATTTTGTATGTGTTGATATAGTTATTTGTAGAAACAAAAATAAGTTAGAATAACTTTTATAAACAAGAATAAGTTACAAATATTTGTATAAGCGAAAAAAATTCAACTATTGATGCATTTGTTTTTAACATGAATAAGTTAAAATATTTTTATAAATTGTCATAGTTTCAAGACACTTATAAACGGAAAAAAATCTATATTGATATAATTACTTTTACAAACGAAGGTAAGTTACAATAATTTTTATAAACAAAAATAAATTAGAAATATTTTTATAAGTGGGAAAAACTCATCATTATTATAACTATATGTATGTTAACCAACGGGTATATGTGACCACATCTATGAGATAGCAGTTGCAGACTGTTTATTTTAATGTCCATCTTTCAAATCTTTCTTTTGCTACTGTTTTATATAATTGAAGTTAGAGAATTAATTGTACGGTTTATTATAAGTACGGATCGATGCTTAAAAGTTGGTGCATGTTATTAACCTATATTTCGGAATTAATGAAGCTCATCTCGACTTTTTTGGTTAATATACTATTTATAGATTTTAATACATTTTAATGGTTTATTATTATATTAGTTTTGACATAACATAAAACTATATACGTGACATTATTAGATCATGTTGTGTAAAACCCATACGAGACCCGTGCGATGGTGGTAGTTAAATTGAACGAGTGTCTTAGTGGCTGTGGAATCGTTTCAGGAACCTAGGCCGCAACACAACAACACTTTCGATTCTTGTAATGGTTTTTATCAATTTCATTGTTTAAGTTTTGCAATACATATACAAACACTATTAAGCGTTGAAATAAGTACAATAGCTCATCATATCATATTGCATGTGTCTGTGGTTGATCCCTTGCTCTATAATAATTTCAGCTTATTTTAAAATTATAAATTAATCTATAACTATGTAGTAATTTAGGATTCCTATAAATTACTTAACCATCTTCTTTGTCTCATATTTAGCTCTTTTTGATCAAAGAGATATTTCAGACTCTTGTGATCACTAAATACTTCAAACCTTGAACCATACAGATAATGCCTCCACAATTTCAACACAAATACAACTGCTGCCAACTCTAAGTCGTGAGTCGGATAATTCATCTCATGCACTTTGAGTTGTCTTGAGGCATAAGCGACTACCTGTTGATTCTGGATTAGCACACCTCCTAATCCCATCAATGAAGCATCACAATACACAACAAAAGATTCCGCCGGATTCGGCAAGATCAAGATCGGCGCACTAGTCAACCTCTTCTTTAACTCTTGGAGTCCTTCTTCACATTTCGAATCCCATATGAACGCTTGACCCTTCCTAGTCAACTTAGTTAATGACAACGCTAACTTTGAAAAACCTTCAATGAACTTCCTGTAGTAACCCGCAAGACCAAGGAAACTACGGATTTCGGAAACTGACTTCGGAGCTTCCCACTGAGACACAACTTCTACTTTCGTTGAGTCAACGACAATACCATCTTTAGAAATTACATGTCCAAGAAAGCTTACTTCACTTAACCCGAATTCACACTTTGACAGTTTCGCATAAAGTTTCTTTTCCTTCAATAGTTCCAATACCACTCTAAGATGATCTGCATGCTCTTCTTCATTCTTAGAATATATTAGAATATCATCGATAAATACCACTACGAACTGATCGAGATAGGGATGAAATATTCTGTTCATATATTCCATAAAAACACCAGGTGCATTAGTAACTCCAAATGGCATCACAATATATTCGTAATGACCATACCTTGTTCTAGATGTAGTCTTCTGAATATCGTCTGTCTTCACCCGAATCTGATGATATCACGACCTCAAGTCAATCTTACTGAACACGCACGCCCCAACCAGTTGATCCATCAAGTTATTAATCCTCGGTAATGGATACCGATTTTTGATAGTAACTTTATTCAGCTGTCTATAATCCATACACAGCCTCATCGAGCCTTCTTTCTTCTTTACTAGTAACACCGGTGCACCCCACGGTGAAACACTAGGACGAATAAATTCCTTCTCAAGTAACTCTTCCAATTGACTCTTCAATTCAGTCAATTCCGATGCTGACATACGATAAGGTTCCATCGACACAGGACTAGTTCCCAGAATTAACTCAATAGTAAATTCCACTTCCCTCTGAGGTGACAACTTTCTAACATCTTCTGGAAAGACTTCGGGGAAGTCGCATACTACCGGTAATTCACCACTCATCACTTTCTCCTTCACTGCCATAGATGCAATCAACATAAACATCGCAACCCCGTCCTTAACTACTTCGTCTACCTTCCTAGCAATCATCGCCAAACTTTCCCCACTTACATCTTCAGGAAAAATAACCGTCTTCGAGAAACAATTGATATGAACCCGATTGAATTGCAACCAATTCATTCCCAGAATAACATCGAGTTGCTCCAACGGAAGGCACACTAAATCCATTCCGAACTCTCTACCAAAAATATCAATTGGACAGTTCAACCAAGCAAACAAAGTAGTCACTGAACCCGACGCAGGAGTGTCAATGATCATACTCCCATTAATATCAGATATTTCTAAATTTAACCTCTTTCCTGCCTCTAACATCCTCAGGAAGGTACCTCCGCAAGAATTCTCTCTTGAACACAGCCTAAGTAATTGCAACACCAGCAGCTTGCAGTTCATCCCTACTAGCCATCCACCAATCATCATCTTCTTCAAACAACATGTGAGTACCATATCTCACCTTCAGATTTTCATCACAATCAATCACTCGGAAGATCCTTTCAGTCTCCTTCAGCCACCTCTGAGCGCCTTTGGGATCATGAGTGCCTTTGAACAATGGAGGGTGGTTCCTCTGAAAACTGTTCAGCTGCCTGTCCGCACCAATTCCAGCCCCATTGGCATTCCCTCCCGGTACACCAGCAATCATACCTAGAGCCTCAGCAATCGCGTCGTCGTTTCTTCCTCCTCTTCCGGCCATTGTTCTGCTAAATATGAAACAATATTTATTAGAATAAGAAGTATCGATAGTGTCAACCTTTCACTAATCGCATACGAGGGATTAACTGACACTAAGACTCTGACTCAAACGACCAACTATGCTCTGATACCACTATTGTAACACCCTTCTAATACCCCACAAAAAATATTAAACAATAATCAGATTAAAACATGAAAAGGACGTTACAACTTCCATTAATCAAACAAATACTCATGTCATGCCATAAAAGAGAACGTTAAACCCAAAATTATTCAGATCATCATGTTAACACAACGGAAATATATTTAACATCTGAATAACGCAACATCCAAAGTCATAGACTTAAAACACCGCCATAATAAAACACCCAAATAAAAGAGTTTAACAAGTAACCCTAAACAACGTCCCCAGTGTTACACGACCAGAGCATGACACGGACCCAACCGACTCTAACGAACTACTTGACGAGCTAATCCTCACCAAGTACAAGAGCTACTCCTCAATCTGAAAAATAACAACAATAAGGGTGAGTCTCATTCACATTTAACTAATGTTATAAGGTATAGATAACAAAATATCAAATCACATGCCATTCACCCAATTACAATTATGATCAGATTCACAACCACACAATCAGTTCAACAAACAAAAAATTAACACACATTATGACATTGGACGATCTTCCATTTATGTTATAATAACACATGTAGCCTAATACAATGCAACTACATGCATGTGGTACCAAAATCTGGGATAACCCAACTCACCGATCCATCATCGTCAAGGGTAGGAAACACCCACTCACTAATTCCTCACAATGGGAATTAGCTACCACTGATCCACCATCGTCAAGGACCAGCCACATAATGATTATGAAATGCATGTATCAACCATAACATGCTCATCAGCCACATAAATTAACCAAATGTCATAATCATCAACCACAATAATCAATAGCTACACAAAATCATGCTATTTCTCAACCATAGTAAAACATATATTTTATACCATCAATACATGTATAACAAACATCGGTTACAACCACAACATCATACAAGTAAAACATTCATTAGTGTACCTGTGAGCAAAAACCACCACGACCAAATAAAATCGAGTATTTTAAAAATAATTTCGAGTCATGTCTCAAAACACCATTTTATTACGTAAATTATTTGCTTAGCTTCACCATGCTCGAAACGGCACCAAAATTCGATTTACGGTTTAAAAGTTACACATTTTTAACTTTTCAAAATGGCCTGTCACCAACAGCACGCGGCGCCAACCTTGGTTCGCGGCGCGAACTGAGCGAGTCAGAAATCCCCAACATTCTGCCAAGCACTTCGTGACAAAAACATGTGTTCGCGGCGCAAAACGAGAAAGGAAGTACGCCTTCATGGCGCGTACTGAACACAACAAAACTTCCTGGCTTTCTGCCAAGCAGTTCACGGCGCCAACCCTGGATGCGGCGCGAACTGGCGATTTTCAGAACTCCGAATTGCAGAGAACAGCCTACGATTTCGCTCTTCTTTCACCGAATCATTACCAAACCAATTCCATTTCAATCAGATTTCGCATACAGTAAAACAACCACATATTATAATACATTTATAATACATTTCAACCATTCAATCAACATCATACATGATCAATACATTATTTTCAATCAATTCTCCCAAAAACCTAACATTTCTACAACCTAAGCATAACTCAATTGACCTGAACAACATGATCAATTCTATCCTACTACCTATAATCCCATAATAGAAGATAAACGAAAGAGTCCCCCTTACCTGAAGGTTGATTCTTCGCTTTTCCTCTGTCGCACTTCTCTGCTCCTGTTCTCTTTTCACGTTCAATCCTTTCTCTTCTCCTTGGTTCTATTCCTCTTTCCCACAATTCCTCAATTTTGTGGAAAATAAAATAAAACTATTTAAATTAGTAATAGGGCCTATCAATGCACCCCCTCCTTTACTAATCACGACTCAAGCCCATCTGATTAATTTCCCAATAATTCTCAATAATTCCAAATAATTCCAAATAATTCAATTAAATAAATTTTAAATTAAATTATGAAAATATGGAGTGTTACACGGCCCAGTCAAGGTAGTCGTTATTCACTTGGTCAGCAAGTCACATATGACTCTTGGAGGGCAAGCAAATCTAGTCAAAATCTAGGTTAAGACTTGGTCTTAGAGGACACGTCAGCCACTCGTAATTAATTAATATTAAATATTAATTTCCAACTATTAAATAATAGTATTTAATTTTCCACTGAATTAATTAATGATAATTAATTTTCCACTAATTTGGGTTCCAACAAATTAATTAGACCGAACCGAACCGGTCGGACAGCGGCGGCACACGCGTGTGTGCCTTCTTGGCATATTAGTGTGTCCTCATTCCTTTACAAAATTGTAAGTGTCCTTGGGCCCAACAACAATTCTCCAAGTTGGAATATAAATACACTACTAATATTTGTATTCCCTCTAATGTGGGACTAAAAATAAATCTTTTCAAATTTATCTCCATATTAGGTCTTACTTGTGCTCATTTATTGTTCATTTAATGTCAATAAATCATTCCAACTCCTCCTCCAAACTATCATCATTCCAAGTATTCCAACAATTTGGCTTGAAATGCTGCTGCACAGTTCAACCAATCAAGTACAGGTCCTATTTATTTCGATAACTCGGCCTCGGTTTTGTGGACGCAGGATTGATGGATCAACTGTAGTTTACCGAATTTAATGAGGACGGGGATGGGCTAGGAACTGTTAAAACCAATTAGTAGTTTTATTCTGTTATGGAAAATTGGAACCCATGGCTTGACAATGAGGATTGTTGCGTCTTATTTGAGCTGAATGAATTTTTGAAACTTTGTATTAACTTGTAATGATGGCTTCCTCTTGTAATCAAATGTAATAACTCTCTTAATTTGAATATTGAGGAGTGAAATTTCCCTCCATCTCTCTAAGTTGAATTTCTAGCCTTTTAACCTCAATATTTCATGATATACTTTGAATGAACCGTGTCCATGTCGCATTTGCAAACTTGAATGAACTTTGTAATGAGACGAAATCCCCAAAATATCATGTCATAGACTTGGGATAAATAGCCTAACTTTTCAATTTTTACGTCTTTTCCCAACTTCTCCTTTGACTTTGCAATATGAATTTCTCGAAGAATCTACATGCCACTGTCATACCCCAATTTTTGACCTAAGATACCACCTCATATCATCTGCATATGCATCATTTGCATCTCTAACAAATTGCATAGCTTGTGTTTGCTACTTGTGACTCAGCAGGGTTTAATCAAGAAACCACTCATCAGTACAAGTAACAATCAACTAGGGTTTTGTTCTCCCTTCATCTCAAATGAATCATCTTCATCAACAATCAACATTTGGTCCTCAGAGATTCATTTCAACAAGCTCAGCAGCTTTGAATCAATCAGATTAGGGTTTTGACTGAAGACAGTATACTCCTGACTTTTGCTCAGGATTTGACCTAATGACTTGGGACATGACCTCAAGACCCCAAGTGCATCATTTTGGCCTAATCCATTGGCTCATAACATCTCCTACACAAAGATTGATCAGACAAATCCTCAGATCAGAGTTTTGAACTATCAGGGACTGAAATCAGGGATCACATTTGGGAAACCCTAAAAACCCCCAGGAAGTCAATCAAAGGTTTCAATAATCCTCAAATAATCCCTATGACAATATCCAATGGAGATTACATCTCAATTCAAGATCCACAGTCATCAATTTCATCTGGTCGACAATTAGGGTTTTTGACCTAATTCACTGAATAATTGACTTTTTAATCAGGACATGGTGTCACAACTCAAACCATGGCTCAATATCCTCTAATGCTTCAATGTGATCCATTCATACCATTCATTTGATGAGGATAGCCTGTTTCATTGAAAACTCCAGAAACGCGATTCGTCTGAAAAAGTCAACTGTACAAGATCACCATTGACTTTTGGGGAATTTTGGTCAACCATGACTTTTGAAGTTTTTAATCATCAATATATGATATGAGAAGTCATTTGATCAAGAAAAATCAAGAAAATCAATCAAGAATCAAAAAGTCAAAAGTTTGACTTTCCATGCTTAGAAAAATTTCTAAGTGTTTTTCATGGTTTTTTCCAAACTTTGAAAGGGAATAACTCAAAATTTCACCTACAAACTGAAAAAAACTTCCAACATGAAAGTTGTAGATTTTGATCCAATGAACAACTTTGTCACATATAATTTTTTTTCATAAGATCAACCATTTAAGAGATATGGAGCATCAAAGTTGGTATCTTATGAAAATTTCACTTAAAACTTCATTTTTCTCAAAGTTCATGGATCTTTTTCACCCACTTCCTTAAGGATCTTGAAGAAACTTTCAACTAGGGTTTTGAAGTGTGTAATATGAGCTTTCCAAAATGTCCAAGAGCATGAAAAAATATGGAGTGTAGCCATGGTTTTGAATTTTGACATTAGTGAACTTTTCACTTGAAATTACATGCCATTTTCACTAAGTTATGAACCAATTTGCCAAATGATCCAAGTAATGATGCATAGAAGCAATAATTGGTAGATATTTTCTGATTTGAGATCAGAATGGAAGAGGATAAGAAGCTTGAGAAATAACCATGGTTAAGTCACTTTTAACCATTTGCATTTAATGTGAAAGATTCCATTTTATCTCTTAAGCCAAATCATCATTCTTGATCAACTTGCAAGAGCTTTGTATTCAGAAACTTTGGCCTATAAATAGAGGTGCAAATCACTCTTCAATTCACACCAAAACCTCACAATTATAGGTTTTCTCTCTTCTTTCTTGAATTACAAGTTTCATAGTTTTCAAAGAGGTAGAAAACTCAACCTCCAAATCATTGAAGTTATGGCCAAAGTGATGGTTCTAACAACTCATAAACATCATATGGGATGTGTTTGAACCACTCACACACCCCAAATCACCCCAAAACTCAGATTCACTTTTCAACCTCCATATGAACATCAAATGAGCCTTATCATGCCAAAATCCACACAAGCTCATTTCTGTCCAAACTAATGCTTCAAACACATTCCATATATCATATATGAGCTATACCAATCATCATCCATGACCTGAAACACCTCCATCATCAGATTCGATCCTCACTCCAAGCAACTGCAGATCGGGTCCCATGACTATGCTCAGATGAATTCAATTTGTTCCAGACATCCAGACACCTTCCATAATCATCATAGAAGCTATTCAGATTGATACAAAGCATCTGTAACACCTCCAGATCAAAATCCAATTCTCAGTTTGGCCGTTTTTGAGGTAAGTGCACTTGAACTTCAAACTCTACTCTCCACGCATCATAAATGAAATATGAACATACCATCTCATTTCTGCACACATGAGGATCATTAACCCTCAATCAATTGCATCATAACTTGCACATACACGATTTCACGATCAAATTCAGTTTTAGGGTTCTTCATGTTCATGCGAAAATTGACCCTCTTAGAGTGAAAATAAATGAAATTAAAGGCCATCATCATGTTCCTCGTGAAAAACCGAGTGAGATAGACCCTTTGATTAATCAAAACAACACAGTTTTGAAGATTTTTGAAAATCAGTTGAAGGTGTGTTCTTGGCGCCAGTTTTGGTTTGGAAATTTCAAATGCTAAGTTTAAAATATAATTCAATAGAAGCATGTATATTACAAGCTGCGCGCGCAGCTCAGTTGGCAAGTGTTTTGAGTTGTGAGAGAGAGGGCGTGGGTTCAAACCCTAGTGGAGACAAAACCAATTTTTTACCACTTGTTTTCTCTCATTTTTTAACAAACTTCATCAATTAATTTAACCAATCAAAATTCCTTATTTTTTTCTTCATTTTTTACACACTTCTTATTTAATATACCTATTTTGACAATATCAAAAAAAATCATCAAAAAATATTTATTTAATATGTTTTTATTTAGGTTTAAAATGACTTATTTTTAAGTATTTTTAATACTTTAAATATTGTTTTTTTCATTTAATTTTTTAACCTAATCACTTGTAAATATTTTTTGTGATCAAACCATAATCATTTAGGTCTTAATTAAGCATTAAAACTTGTTTTAACTTAATTAAGTTGACTTTTGTCAAAATCAAATCGTTTTAAAACAAGCGATCGCGATTCTTTTCAAAAAAAACGATAAACCATTTCTTTTTGATTCTCAAAGAAAACTTTTGATTAAATCTTTTTAATTGATCAATTGATTTTCAAAACGAAGTGGGGCCTCTCGAATATTAGAGAGTATAAGTCCCTTTCGTTTTTCTTTGTACAGTTTTTAACAGAAAACTTTTTCCAAATTGCTTCCAAACAGTTCTTTCAAAAAACATTCAAATCATTTTCAAAAACCATCCACCCTGTTTTATGAAAATAAAACAGGGGCCTCTCGAATATTAGAGAGTATAAGACCCACTCTTTTTTCTTTTATACAGTTTTTCTTTGTACAGAAAACTCAAACAAAAACTTTCAAACGGTTTTTCAAACCTCGCGTCTGTAAATAAAACGATCAATCATGTTTTATAAATATACCATGGGCCTCCATGTAGGTATAAGTCCCGAGCCCTTTCGTACATACCCATTCCAGTACATGAAATTAGGTATTTCATTGTACGTCTTTTTGTACATACACCTTTTTTGTACATACCTCGATCAGTTTGTTTTTAAACTTTGAATAACAAACCAAAAATGAAGGTTTCTTTAAATCTTCCCAAAAATACCATGGGCCTCCATGTAGGTATAAGTCCCAAGCCCCTTTGTAAATACCTGTTTACATAGCTGTTGAATAAACTCAAGTGGACCTCTCCCCGAGTGTGAGTCCCGAGCCCTGTGTATACAAATGGATCATGCTTACAGGTATATTTCCTTCATAAACTCCATTATACACACACCCTTTGTCATATATGTACTTGTTCATACTTGTTCATATCTGTTCATATAACTGTTCATATTTGTTCATGTACTTGTGCATATTTGTTCGTACTTGTTCATACTTGTGATTGTGTTATATATGCTTGTTCAACTTAGTACAACACTAGGTTCCCCATAGCCTCCTATTGGGCTTCGTGCAAAGAATCTCCACTAGTTTAGGTTAGGACATAGAGTATGGTTTCCCGGTGAAATCGCTCTAAGAGCTCAGACCAACTATACCATGCCTCCCCTTGGGCTTTGTACAAACGAGTGTCCCTCCCATAGCCTCCTCTTGGGCTTACAATGCAAGGACCCTGGATTGTCCCTCCCATAGCCTCCTCTTGGGCTTACAATGCAAGGACCCTCGGATAGCCTCCTCTTGGGCTTCGTACAAGGACCCACGGGCTTCTTATAAGCATCCCCCAATATCCAAACACAAATACCCTAGGAGATTAGACATTTTTCATCTCTATGCTAGGAGTATCTCTTATATATCATCACAAACAATCAATCAATCAAAATCAAACTTTTTTTGCCACAAGGCTGGCTAATCAATCAAACTGTTTTACCACCGTACTGGATGATTAATCAAAGTTTTTGTCACAAGGCTGACTTCATTGAAACTTTTGCCACGAGGCTGGCTGATTAATCAAAGTTTTTGTCACAAGGCTGACTTCATTGAAACTTTTGCCACAAGGCTGGTTAAACAAACAAACAAAAATCAAACAGATGTATGTGATGATATAGATTAGATACATCTAGCATTTAGGCGACATTTGTCTATTTTTCTTTGCTTCCACTAGCATAAGTGGGAACTACGATTGCTCTGACTTTCTCAACATCCCTTTGAGAATACGTAGGCACAAGGTCGATCCTTGGCGAGCAAAACAAAACACAAAAAAAACCATTCAAACCTTAGCACCCGTAGACCCCGAGCTACAGATGCTCTGATTCCCTCTAAGGGATATGTATGCAGAGGATCGCGATGATCTTTGCGAGCATAATCAAACAAACCCCTTAGGTCCCACCTATTTCACAACAGAACCTTCACCATAGCATGGAATAAAAAACAATAAAGAACCCTGTAGAGTACTACAGATACGTTGGGTGCTAATACCTTCCCTTCGTATAACCAACCCTCTTACCCAAGATCTCCCCCCATTTTTAGGTTATTGCAGCTTTTTTCCTTTTCCTCCTTTGGAAATAATAAAAAGTTTGGTCGAAACAAAGAAAAATCATTTTTTTATGAGCACTCGAGCCCAAAGAAGGCATCAGGTGTCTCATCCCACAAAAAAGAGGAACTAAACGATTTTTCGCCCGCGACAGAAAAATGGCGACTTCACTGGGGACCATCTTTTTATTGTTTCCAAAGGAAGGGTTATTTCTAATTATTGTTTTTATTTTAATTTTTGTTACATGTGTGATTCTTTGGTTCTGTTACTTGTGTGGTTCTGTTACAAGTGATACATTATGGACAAATCCTAACCCGGATTAAGTACACATAAGAAATTAGGTGGAGGGTATAGTCATGTGCAGGCGCACTTGAGAATCCTTCCGCTCAGTGGAGGTTCCTTGTTGGTAATATATGTTTAGCATGCTTTCGTAGCGAAGACATTATTGCCGCATTGAACTGTAGAAGCTG
The DNA here is from genome assembly GCF_029867415.1 of Vicia villosa. Taxonomy (NCBI): domain Eukaryota; kingdom Viridiplantae; phylum Streptophyta; class Magnoliopsida; order Fabales; family Fabaceae; genus Vicia; species Vicia villosa. Next base: position 206,103,028 of record NC_081182.1, read on the forward strand.
AGAGACCGTAGAACCCCAACCCATCCTGGCCTTATTAGGACGTGGTGCAGAAACGATCCAGGTGAAGACTTGGATAGTTGTCATGCGGAGAACCACACTCAGACGAGTTTTTCTTGAGAATATTTCTGGCTCATCAGTTTAGTTGTGAAAGCCGGTAATATCCGAAAGAAAAATGTAGACTCTGACGTATCAGTAGAACATGTTGTACAGGTGATTAACTAGATCTATCCCTATTTGGTTCTCTGACCTCATGCTCGTGACGCTGGACCTTTGAACCTGTGTGTACTATGTTTGAATTACCATGTTTGTGTACCATGTTTGCGTTACCATTACCATGTCTGTTTTACCATGTTTGAATATGTGGCATTCATGCATCCACGCATTCATACATTCAAAAAAAAAAAACCCATTTTTTCCATAAAAACATGATTTTTCCAAAGATTTAGAGAAATTTTCTTTGCAAACATTTTAGGATTTAGTCATGGAAGAAGTAAAAAGGCATACCAAGAAATACGGTTTCAAAGCGCCTGATGTGGGAAAACTGATAGAGTTAGCATCTTCTGTACAAAATCCTTCTAATTTTAGGAAAAGTTATGGAAAGCTTTTGCCTATCCTGAACACTCATGTTGATGAAGGACTTCTCAAAACTCTGGTTCAGTTCTATGATCCCGTTTACCGTTGTTTTACCTTTCCAGACTACCAGTTGGTACCGACCTTGGAAGAATATGCCAATCTTTTGGGTATCCCTGTGTCTGACAAAATACCCTTCAATGGTTTGGAAGCCATTCCTAAGTCACATGTCATTGCAGCAAGTACCCATTTGAAAAAGTCTGAAGTAGAGAGTAATTGGACTACCAAAGGAAACCTTCCGGGTTTAACTTCACACTTCCTGGTAAAGAAAGCCTTTGATTTCATCGAAACTGGTAGCATGATAGCTTTTGAAGCTGTACTAGCCTTGCTCATCTATGGGTTGGTTCTGTTTCCCAATGTCGACAACTTTGTTGATATCAATGCCATAAAGATCTTTCTGATTGGAAATCCTGTTCCGACTTTACTTGGTGACATGTATTTCTCTGTCCATCATAGGAATCGCCAAGGCGGTGGAATCATTGTATGTTGTGCACCTTTGTTGTTCAAATGGATTGTTTCACACTTACCTGAGTCTCCTATTTTCACAGAAAACCGAGAAGGTTTGCGTTGGCCTCGAAGACTTATGTCTCTTACTAATAATGATATCCGTTGGTATACCTTGGCTCGCTGTGGTACAGAAACCATTGATAGTTGCGGAGAATTCGCCAACGTACCTCTCATTGGTACACAAGGAGGAATTAACTACAATCCGATCTTAGCCCGACGACAACTCGGGTATGCAAATTCAGTTAAACCTGTTGGTCTCGCAGTAGAAAGCTACTTCTATCAAGAAAGGGAAGATCCTCAAAGGTTGAAGACAAGAATGATGAGAGCTTGGTACGACGTCCGATGGAAAGAAAAAGGTGAGGAAAGGAATTGCATTGCTACGGACGCCTACACCTGCTGGGTAAAGAAAAGAGCAAAGGAGTTTCAAATGCCTTATGATTATGAAAAACCCATGTCTCTTGTGGTACCTCAACTACCCAATATTCCCATTCCCACTATGAAGGAATACCAAGACACTTTAGCCAAGATGAGGTTAGAGAAAAATGCTTGGGAGCACAAGTTTCGTAGGACCGATATGGAAAACAGAAGGTTGAAGAAACAAGTGAAAGATCACGAAGAAACTCTCTACTGTCAAGATGGATGGCTCATGAGTAAAGATGAGAAGATTCGTCAGAAAGACGCTGCAATCAAGAGGTACATCAAAGAAAGCAAGAAAAAACCTGAAGGTTCAACAAGCAACGCTCCAACTCCTGACGATTGGAAGAATATTGTTGACAAGCTAAAGACCGAAAAGGCCGAATTGAAAGCTTACTATGGGAAAGAAATCATGAAGCTCAAGCTGCACAATGCATTTGGTTCTTCGTCTGATGAAGATGCTTAGGATTGTTTAGCTTTTTATTTATCATTTGCTTTTGTAAGGAGCTACGCTCCAATGTTGTAACATTTCCCATTATTGTAATAAAAAAAATGAATGAATAAAAGATTTGTTTGTGTTCAAATGTTTGCAAGAAAATAATCTTTAAAATATTTGGAAAAATCATAAATTTCTTTTTGCATACATCATTCTGCATATCGAGTCTGTTGTATAGAGTCTTATCTTTTGGATCTTTCTCCATTAGATCGTCAAGCTGTCGCGTCTCAAAGTTTCTCGACCGCGCTCGCAATCAGATCACAGATACAATACTCGTTCAAGCAGAAGAAGAGTAATGGAACACTCTGAACAAGAGAATATTGAGCTTCGTGGTACAGTGACCACTCTTCAGGAAAAATTGGAAAGTCTCACTACTCTGGTTGACTCCTTAATGGCCGCACAGAATCAGCCGCCGCCACCCAACAGTCAAGCAACAGTAACATCTGAGGTCACTACTCCAGTTTCTACGGTTGCATTCGGCATTCCATCTTTCTCCATGCCAGAAGGTTGGGGCACGCCTTTCAGCTTTGGTACAGGTTTCCGCCATAATGTTTCTGGGGTTCAAACATCCACAACTGAAGCGCCTGCTGCTCAGAGTTCACAGTTCACTCCAAATCAGGGGGTAACTTTTTCTCAAGTCACTATGGCACTTTCTCAACCCACTATGACGGTTCCGACTCCTATGGTTCACACTGTTCCTTACGGAGACAATGAGATTTATCATGATCAGGGTGATAGCACAAATCAGCGAATCTTGTAGGAGATCTCCAAGAACAGTTCAACAAGATTCAGCTGGAAGTCAAAGCTATTCGTGGAAAAGATTTGTTTGGAAAGAATGCCCAGGAGCTATGTTTGGTTCCCAGTGTACAAATACCTGCTAAATTCAAGGTCCCAGACTTTGAGAAGTACAAAGGTAGTTCTTGTCCACAAAGCCATCTTGTGATGTATGCCAGAAAGATGTCTACTTATGCAGATAATCATCAGTTGCTTATCCATTACTTTCAAGACAGTTTGACTGGTGCCGCACTGAAGTGGTACACAGGTTTGGATAGCACTAATATTCGAACATTCAATGACCTAGGTGAGGCCTTTGTCCGACAATACAAGTATAACTCGGATATGGCTCCAGACAGAGATCAGCTTCGATCCATGGCTCAGAAAGACCATGAAGCTTTCAAAGAGTATGCCCAACGATGGAGAGAAACTGCTGCTCAGATTAATCCACCGTTAAAAGAGAAAGAGATGACAAAGATCTTCTTGAATACTCTCAGTCCGTTTTATTATGAACGCATGATTGCTAGTGCTCCAAGTGATTTCACCGAAATGGTAAACATGGGGATGCGTCTAGAAGAAGGAGTCCGAACCGGACGTCTGACTAAAGAAGGTGGATCTTCAAGTGGAACCAAAAAGTTCGGAAGTGGTTTCCCAAAGAAGAAAGAACAAAGTGTTGACATGGTATCCCAAGGGAGGCCAAGAGGAAATGTCAATCGTCAGCGACAGGTTGCTTCTATCACACCAGTCGTTAACACAACACCGAATCCGGGATTCACTCCTCAGTTTCAACAACAACAGCCTCGACAACAGGCTCAGCAGTTAAACAATAATCAGAATCGAGTACAAAGAGCTCCACAGTTCGATCCGATTCCGATGACCTACACAGAATTGTACCCTGCATTGATTGAAAGAGGCCTTATTCAAACTAAAGCACCACCACCAGTACCTGAGAGACTCCCATGGTGGTACAAAGCTGAGGTTTCATGCCCTTATCATCAAGGGGCACCTGGCCATGATCTTGAGCATTGCATAGCTTTGAAATATGAAGTTCAGAGGTTGGTTAGATCTAATCTCCTCTCTTTCAGAAATTTGAATCCTAATGTGCAAGCAAATCCGCTGCCCAATCATGGAGGGCATGTTGTAAACATGGTATATGGATGTCCTGGCCAATACCGAGTCTATAATATCAACTTCTCAAGAGCAGATTTGGTACAAATGCACGCCACTCTTTGTCGGGGGCAGAATTTTCGCCAACATCAATACGGTTCCTGTAGAATATGTTGTGTGGATCCTCACGGGTGTTCGATTGTGAGAAGAGATCTCCAAGTTTTGCTAGATAATGGTACTATTGAGATCTACAGAAATAGGGATGAAAATGAAGTTAACATGATAGGATGTTATCCGCATGAGCTTTTAGTCTCAGATATCAACTCGGAAATGCCTACAGTTAACGTCATCGTTCCTCATTTCAACATGCCTGAGCGCATGGAAGTTACTTACAACAAGCCGAAGGTTCCTGTTGCTCCTTTGATCATTTGTCTACCTGGACCTGTTCCTTATAACTCTGACAAGGCAGTTCCATACAACTACAATGCAACAATGATAAAGGATGGACAAGAAGTTCCTTTACCAACTCTCTCATCTGTCGTAAACATCGCTGATGTGAGTCGAGTAACAAGAAGTGGACGTGTGTATACTCCGCTACCTCCAAAGCAGCCTGTTGCTCCTGCAACCGGGCAAAATCCTGTCAATACACCAGTGGGAAATCCTGTGGAAACTCCTGTCAGTAATCCAAACACTGATGTTGGTCAATCCAGTGGAACCAATGTCAATCCTGATTTTGATGAAATTTTGAAGCTTATCAAAAGAAGTGAATACAAGATTGTGGATCAGCTTATGCAGACTCCTTCAAAAATCTCAATACTTTCATTGCTGTTGAATTCAGAAGCCCACAGGGAAGCCCTGATGAAGGTCTTGGATCAAGCTTTTGTAGATCATGATGTGACTGTTGATCACTTTGATGGGATAATAGCCAACATAACAGCTTGTAACAATTTAAGCTTCTGTGATGAAGAACTCCCCGAGGAGGGTAAAAATCACAATCTTGCTTTGCACATTTCTATGAACTGTCAGTCAGACTCTTTGTCCAATGTGTTGGTAGACACCGGATCTTCCTTGAATGTGATGCCAAAGACGACTCTTGCTCGCTTGTCTTACCAAGGAATGCCTATGAAGTTCAGTGGTGTAGTTGTCAAAGCATTTGATGGATCGCGAAAATCTGTTATCGGCGAAGTCAACCTTCCCATGACAATTGGTCCACATACATTTCAAATCACCTTCCAGGTCATGGACATACAAGCTGCTTATAGCTGTCTGTTAGGACGACCATGGATCCATGAAGCAGGGGCAGTAACTTCTACGCTCCATCAAAAGTTAAAATTTGTAACAAATGGAAAATTGGTAACAATAAGTGGAGAACAAGCCTTGATGGTGAGCCATTTATCCAATTTCTCTTTCATAAGTGCTGATGATGTGGAAGGAACTCAGTTCCAAGGTCTCTCTTTAGAAGACGAATCTTCCAAGAAGAAAGCATCAATCTCTTCTTACAAAGAGGCAGTGAAAGTAGTGAAAGATGGAACTACCACTGGCTGGGGGCAAGTTGTGATCCCGACCAAGAATGAAACTAGAGCAGGACTCGGATGTTCACCAACATTCTCAAACTGCACCAAGAAGGATGAAACCCTTCGTCCGATCAAAGAAACATTCATTAGTGGAGGATTCCTTAACCCAATTCCTCAAGAGGTTAATGTCCTTATCGAAGAATGCATCGAAGAAGGTCTCTCCGATGATGAAGAAGAATGGAAATGTTATCTCAATGACTCGGGATACATATCTCAGGAAGAACCATATCCTCCGTCAGAGAAATCCAAAGGCAAAGAAACTGAGCCTGTTCCTGCAGAAATCTGGGACACCTTGGGACAACCAAGTGGAAAATTTGATTATATGGTGAAATATACTGCACCTGAAAGTTACAAGATTGCGATTGAGGATATCCAACCAACTGGATGGGGAGATTCCTTTGAATATAATAGTCAACCAGAAGAGGTTTATCAGCCCTGTCAATTTTCTCAGCAACCTGAAATTACTGAAGATTTCAATTCAATGCATCTGCCAAGGTTAATAATCCTGAAGATGGTTATTATCACATAAATGCCATTTTTGAAGATGAAGGGGAAGATGGTCCCGCAGTTGACTCAGAAAGTGTCGCTGACAATGAGTCTCTTCATCCTGAAGACTGGGAAATACATCCTGAAAATTCTGAAGATTGTGACTCATCTTATGCTCTTCAAGAAGTAGAAGAAGACCGTTTCAACTCTACAAAGAACAAGGTTGACAAACCAGGACCTTCAAATCCTGCTCGACCAGCGGTCAATGTCAATACTGAAGATAATTCTGAGGAGAATTTTCCTGAATACATAATACACAGAGGAGTTCGTTGCTACTGGAAAGCTGTCGACGTTCCGAATGTTGTTCGCCGCTCAAAGTAATCACCTCGCTGTTATTTTGACCTCCTGCCTTGCCCAAAGCAGAGAGATGTTTTATAGGGCTTTGCTTTTAAATGTTCCGCCCAAATAACTTTGTGTATAGGGCTTTGTTTTAAAAGTTTCCCTCTTTGTCCTGCCCAAGACAAATGAGTTTGTGTTTAGGGCTTTGTTTCAAAAATGAATCATAAATAAAGTGTCATTTTGAATTCCCTACATTATGTGTTTTATTTTTGCTTTTTTTCTGGAAATGGTAATCCTAAAAAACCAAAATAAAAAAAATAAAAAAAAAAAAAAAACTTTTTCAAAAAAAAATCTGCATACACTCCTGCATTCATAAATTTTCTGAAATAAATATAAATCACATGTGCAGATTTACTATTGATAAACCCATTGAATGCAATAACCCTATGCCCTCTCCCAACTTTGAGTTTCCTGTGTTCGAAGCCGAAGAAGAGGAAGAAGAGGAGATCCCGGACGAGATCTCTCGATTACTTAAGCACGAGGAAAGAGCCATTCTGCCTCACAAAGAGCCTTTAGAAAAGATCAACTTGGGTTCTGAAGAAGACAAAAAAGAAGTGACCATTGGATCGCTGCTTGATGCTGATATCAAGAGTAAGTTGACAGACCTTCTCAAAGAATATGTTGACGTGTTTGCCTGGTCCTACCAAGACATGCCTGGGTTGGATACCAATATTGTTCAGCATTACTTGCCATTGAAGCCAGAATGTCCGCCAGTTAAGCAGAAATTGCGAAGGACTCACCCTGATATGGCTAACAAGATCAAAGTGGAAGTTCAAAAGCAACTCGACGCAGGTTTTCTTGTCACCTCAGAATATCCTCAATGGTTGGCTAACATAGTGCCAGTTCCGAAGAAAGATGGCAAAGTCAGAATGTGTGTTGACTACCGTGACTTGAACAAGGCCAGTCCAAAAGATGACTTTCCATTACCACATATCGACATGCTGGTTGATAACACCGCTAAGTTCAACGTCTTTTCCTTCATGGACGGGTTCTCCGGTTATAATCAGATCAAGATGGCTCCTGAAGACATGGAGAAGACATCTTTCATCACCCCATGGGGTACCTTTTGCTACAAAGTAATGCCGTTTGGATTGAAGAATGCAGGCGCAACTTACCAAAGGGCAATGACTACTCTCTTTCATGACATGATGCATAAAGAAATTGAAGTCTATGTGGACGACATGATAGCCAAGTCCAGCACAGAAGAAGAACATATTGAATACCTTTTGAAGTTGTTTCAACGACTAAGGAAATATCAGCTTCGCTTGAATCCTAACAAATGTACTTTTGGGGTTAGATCTGGAAAACTCTTGGGTTTCATTGTCAGCCAAAGAGGTATTGAAGTAGATCCCGACAAAGTCAGAGCTATTCAAGAGATGCCTGCACCAAAGACTGAAAAGCAAGTAAGAGGATTTCTCGGACGATTGAACTATATCTCCAGATTTATCTCTCAAATGACTGCTACTTGTGGGCCAATTTTCAAGCTTCTCCGCAAAGATCAAGGGGTTGTATGGACTGAAGATTGCCAGAAAGCGTTCGACAGTATCAAAGAGTACCTGTTAGAACCACCAATATTGATTCCTCCAGTTGAAGGAAGACCATTAATCATGTACCTTACTGTGTTAGAAGAATCCATGGGTTGTATGCTTGGACAACAAGATGAAACCGGTAAGAAGGAGCATGCCATCTATTACTTGAGTAAGAAATTCACAGACTGTGAGTCTCGTTACTCCATGCTCGAAAAAACATGTTGTGCTTTGGCTTGGGCTTCAAAACGTCTCCGCCAATACATGATCAACAATACTACTTGGTTAATCTCCAAAATGGATCCGATCAAGTATGTCTTTGAAAAGCCTGCCTTAACAGGAAGGATTGCCCGATGGCAAATGCTGTTATCCGAATATGACATTGAATACCGTGCTCAAAAAGCGGTCAAAGGAAGCATTCTCGCCGATCATTTGGCGCATCAACCAATTAATGAATATCAATCTCTCAAGTTTGACTTTCCTGATGAAGATGTCTTGTACTTGAAGATGAAAGATTGTGACGAACCATTACCTGAAGAAGGTCCTGAGCCTGGATCAAGATGGGGCCTAATTTTTGATGGAGCAGTAAACGCTTTTGGCAATGGAATTGGGGCAATCATCATCACTCCCAAGGGTACTCATATCCCGTTCTCCGCCAGATTGCTATTTGATTGCACCAACAACATCGCAGAATATGAAGCTTGTATCATGGGTCTCGAAGAAGCCATTGACTTAAGGATCAAGATCCTAGACATATATGGAGATTCAGCCCTCGTGATCAACCAAATCAAAGACAAATGGGAAACTTACCACCCTGGCTTGATTCCTTACAGAGATTATGCAAGACGTCTGTTGACTTTCTTCAACAAAGTTGAATTGCATCATATACCTCGAGATCAGAATCGAATGGCAGACGCTTTGGCTACTCTATCTTCCATGTTCAAAGTCAATCATTGGAATGATATGCCTACAGTCAGAATCACGCGCCTTGAAAGGCCCGCCTATGTGTTTGCAACTGAAGCAGTCATCGATGATAAACCGTGGTTCCACGACATCAAGCGCTTCCTTCAAACTCAAGAGTACCCGCTTGGGGCATCAAACAAAGATAAGAAAACTCTAAGGAGGCTTTCTGGCAGTTTCTTCCTGAACGGAGATGTGCTATACAAAAGAAATTTCGACATGGTTTTGCTCAGATGCGTGGATAGACACGAAGCAGACATGTTAATGCATGAAGTGCATGAAGGGTCCTTTGGAACTCATTCAAACGGGCATGCAATGTCCAAGAAGATCTTAAGAGCAGGATACTATTGGTTGACAATGGAATCTGATTGTTACAAACACGTGAAGAGATGTCACAAGTGCCAGATCTACGCAGATAAGATCCATGTGCCACCGACTCTACTCAACGTTCTCTCATCTCCATGGCCTTTTTCCATGTGGGGTATCGACATGATTGGAATGATCGAACCAAAAGCTTCAAACGGTCATCGTTTCATCTTGGTAGCAATTGATTACTTCACCAAATGGGTCGAAGCAGCATCTTACGCCAATGTTACAAGACAAGTGGTTGTGAGGTTTATCAAGAATAACATCATTTGCCGATATGGTATTCCCAGCAAGATCATTACTGACAATGGTTCAAACTTGAACAACAAGATGATGAAAGAATTATGTGAGGAATTCAAGATTGAGCATCATAACTCTTCTCCTTACAGACCAAAAATGAACGGCGCCGTTGAAGCTGCTAACAAGAACATTAAGAAGATCGTCCAGAAAATGGTCGTCACTTACAAAGACTGGCATGAAATGCTGCCATTTGCTTTACATGGGTACCGTACTTCAGTGCGTACTTCAACAGGGGCAACTCCCTTTTCTCTAGTATACGGCATGGAAGCTGTGCTCCCCGTAGAAGTTGAAATCCCATCAATGAGAGTCCTCATGGAAACTAAGTTATCAGAGGCTGAATGGTGTCAAAACAGATACGATCAGTTGAACTTAATCGAAGAAAAACGTATGACTGCTCTATGCCATGGACAGTTATACCAAGCAAGGATGAAACAAGCTTTCAACAAAAAGGTTCGACCTCGTGAATTTCGAGAAGGTGACCTCGTGCTTAAAAAGATCTTGTCTTTTCAACCAGATTCTAGGGGCAAATGGTCTCCTAATTACGAAGGCCCGTATGTTGTCAAAAGAACATTTTCTGGCGGCGCCATGACTCTTGCAACCATGGATGGTGATGAACTCCCATATCCTGTGAATGCTGATGCAGTCAAGAAATACTTTGTCTAAAAAATACAAAAGAACAGCTCGGTAAGTCGAAAACCCGCAAAGGGCGACTTAGGCAAAAATGAGCGTCTCGGTGGACTGAAAACCCGAAAGGGCGGTCCAGGCAAAAATTAGAGACAATAAACAGAAAAAAATTCATCCTGGTAGATTGAAAACCTGAAAGGGCAATCTAGGCAAAAATTAAGGAATTATGACAAAGTAACTGCATCAGTCCATACTTCGTCACCTGAAGAGTCTGTACTTCATCAAAGGATCTTCAATCAAATCATCGCCAATCTGAAGCGACAAGCACAGTTGGAACTCAAAGTTGTTGGGGGGAGTAGTGGTTATTGCTTTCAATGTAGCCTTTTCCGCATAATTACCATTTCCAACTTTTGTAAATACTCCATGGAATCACGCCTTTAGCTGATTACCATCCTATTAAATAAATTTGAGCCTTGTGCCCATTTGTTTGCAATCTTTAATTTCTTTCAGCTTGCAAAATGACGCTTTAATTGTGTTATTCACTTTTGAAAAAAAAAAAAAAATAAGTTTTAAATGAATTTACTTCACTTTTTCAAAATAAAAGCGAAACTTTCCTTTGAGTTGTGAACAACAGAAGGAACATCAACAGTTATCCCTCGAGGTAAAGAAGCTCTTCTATTCCCAGTGAAGAAGTTCTTTTATCCCCAGTGATGAAGATTTTCCATCTCCAGTGAAAAGGTTCTTCCATCTCAATGAGAAAAGATGCTTATCTTCCCCAGAGAAGTTTAAAGCACGCAACACCATTCATCACCTGTGTTATCTACACCGTGTTGAAAAACATTTGCCAAGTATCTGGTTGTATTGCGACGTCGGTCCTTCTCCAGTATATACTTCATTGTCTGTCAGTATCGTCAGTATGCATGCTACATTCATGACATTCATCATTCATACATATTTGCATCGTTTATGCATTCTTGCATTTTTCAATAATCACTTGTTTAGGATGTATCTATCCCAAAAAAAGAAAAAGGAAAAGAAGGAAAAAAAAGAAGAAAAAAAGAGAAAAAAGAAACAGGTATGGGCATGTCATCTCTCCAGTAGGTTGTCACCCATAAGCAGAAATAACATCCTTTCTTTCTCCAGTTCCCCACTGAGATCATTCCTCGTGGAAGAAGGTTGCTTTAGTTTCTCCTCTCAAAACAAAGGAGAAAATCCCCATTCGAGTTCATTCCTCATGGGTACAAAGTCTTGTTTGACTGTCTCTTTCCAATTCATTCTTGGTTAGAACCTTGTCTTTACCATAAAATTCAAATTCCGATTCCTCAAACAGAGTCGTGAAAAATAGAACCATAAACAATAGCCTCATCATCTGAGCAGTTTATGTTTCTTTCAAAAAATTTCCTCTCAAGGAAATCAATCATGAAGATCATTTGACGATCAGGGCCTTATTACTGTTCACAAGGCTGAATAACCAGTAATTTCCCTAGCAAAGTCTCCAAGATCATTTTATCACTCGGCTGATAATTGATCATGTCTTCAAAACCACTATCACGAGGCTGGTAGTCGGTAACCTTTTGTTCTGGTTATATTATTAAACAAGTCTATCACCATGCTGGTAGTCGGTAATACAGTTTCATACCTTTCACCTTCGCATTATTAAACAAGTCTATCCCCATGCTGATAGTCGATAATGTCGATAGGTAAGCTTTTCTTACAAAGCTATCATTCCCAGGTGAAGCATACACTTGCTTTCCCGATAAAACGGATTCTCTTCCTAAAACGGATTGGGACATCCTTCCCGATCTCTTTTCCCCAGCGGAGTCAGTTCTTGATATTCCCTCGGTAAATATATCCTTGCATCATTCGCAATTTTGGTATCTTAGGTCCAAAATTCGCGTCTTCTGATATTTAAGTCTCTTCCACCCTATCAAAACGAAGATTTTCAATCTTCATGTCTCAGGTTGAAGAAACTTAAATAGGGGCATCTGTCATACCCCAATTTTTGACCTAAGATACCACCTCATATCATCTGCATATGCATCATTTGCATCTCTAACAAATTGCATAGCTTGTGTTTGCTACTTGTGACTCAGCAGGGTTTAATCAAGAAACCACTCATCAGTACAAGTAACAATCAACTAGGGTTTTGTTCTCCCTTCATCTCAAATGAATCATCTTCATCAACAATCAACATTTGGTCCTCAGAGATTCATTTCAACAAGCTCAGCAGCTTTGAATCAATCAGATTAGGGTTTTGACTGAAGACAGTATACTCCTGACTTTTGCTCAGGATTTGACCTAATGACTTGGGACATGACCTCAAGACCCCAAGTGCATCATTTTGGCCTAATCCATTGGCTCATAACATCTCCTACACAAAGATTGATCAGACAAATCCTCAGATCAGAGTTTTGAACTATCAGGGACTGAAATCAGGGATCACATTTGGGAAACCCTAAAAACCCCCAGGAAGTCAATCAAAGGTTTCAATAATCCTCAAATAATCCCTATGACAATATCCAATGGAGATTACATCTCAATTCAAGATCCACAGTCATCAATTTCATCTGGTCGACAATTAGGGTTTTTGACCTAATTCACTGAATAATTGACTTTTTAATCAGGACATGGTGTCACAACTCAAACCATGGCTCAATATCCTCTAATGCTTCAATGTGATCCATTCATACCATTCATTTGATGAGGATAGCCTGTTTCATTGAAAACTCCAGAAACGCGATTCGTCTGAAAAAGTCAACTGTACAAGATCACCATTGACTTTTGGGGAATTTTGGTCAACCATGACTTTTGAAGTTTTTAATCATCAATATATGATATGAGAAGTCATTTGATCAAGAAAAATCAAGAAAATCAATCAAGAATCAAAAAGTCAAAAGTTTGACTTTCCATGCTTAGAAAAATTTCTAAGTGTTTTTCATGGTTTTTTCCAAACTTTGAAAGGGAATAACTCAAAATTTCACCTACAAACTGAAAAAAACTTCCAACATGAAAGTTGTAGATTTTGATCCAATGAACAACTTTGTCACATATAATTTTTTTTCATAAGATCAACCATTTAAGAGATATGGAGCATCAAAGTTGGTATCTTATGAAAATTTCACTTAAAACTTCATTTTTCTCAAAGTTCATGGATCTTTTTCACCCACTTCCTTAAGGATCTTGAAGAAACTTTCAACTAGGGTTTTGAAGTGTGTAATATGAGCTTTCCAAAATGTCCAAGAGCATGAAAAAATATGGAGTGTAGCCATGGTTTTGAATTTTGACATTAGTGAACTTTTCACTTGAAATTACATGCCATTTTCACTAAGTTATGAACCAATTTGCCAAATGATCCAAGTAATGATGCATAGAAGCAATAATTGGTAGATATTTTCTGATTTGAGATCAGAATGGAAGAGGATAAGAAGCTTGAGAAATAACCATGGTTAAGTCACTTTTAACCATTTGCATTTAATGTGAAAGATTCCATTTTATCTCTTAAGCCAAATCATCATTCTTGATCAACTTGCAAGAGCTTTGTATTCAGAAACTTTGGCCTATAAATAGAGGTGCAAATCACTCTTCAATTCACACCAAAACCTCACAATTATAGGTTTTCTCTCTTCTTTCTTGAATTACAAGTTTCATAGTTTTCAAAGAGGTAGAAAACTCAACCTCCAAATCATTGAAGTTATGGCCAAAGTGATGGTTCTAACAACTCATAAACATCATATGGGATGTGTTTGAACCACTCACACACCCCAAATCACCCCAAAACTCAGATTCACTTTTCAACCTCCATATGAACATCAAATGAGCCTTATCATGCCAAAATCCACACAAGCTCATTTCTGTCCAAACTAATGCTTCAAACACATTCCATATATCATATATGAGCTATACCAATCATCATCCATGACCTGAAACACCTCCATCATCAGATTCGATCCTCACTCCAAGCAACTGCAGATCGGGTCCCATGACTATGCTCAGATGAATTCAATTTGTTCCAGACATCCAGACACCTTCCATAATCATCATAGAAGCTATTCAGATTGATACAAAGCATCTGTAACACCTCCAGATCAAAATCCAATTCTCAGTTTGGCCGTTTTTGAGGTAAGTGCACTTGAACTTCAAACTCTACTCTCCACGCATCATAAATGAAATATGAACATACCATCTCATTTCTGCACACATGAGGATCATTAACCCTCAATCAATTGCATCATAACTTGCACATACACGATTTCACGATCAAATTCAGTTTTAGGGTTCTTCATGTTCATGCGAAAATTGACCCCCTTAGAGTGAAAATAAATGAAATTAAAGGCCATCATCATGTTCCTCGTGAAAAACCGAGTGAGATAGACCCTTTGATTAATCAAAACAACACAGTTTTGAAGATTTTTGAAAATCAGTTGAAGGTGTGTTCTTGGCGCCAGTTTTGGTTTGGAAATTTCAAATGCTAAGTTTAAAATATAATTCAATAGAAGCATGTATATTACAAGCTGCGCGCGCAGCTCAGTTGGCAAGTGTTTTGAGTTGTGAGAGAGAGGGCGTGGGTTCAAACCCTAGTGGAGACAAAACCAATTTTTTACCACTTGTTTTCTCTCATTTTTTAACAAACTTCATCAATTAATTTAACCAATCAAAATTCCTTATTTTTTTCTTCATTTTTTACACACTTCTTATTTAATATACCTATTTTGACAATATCAAAAAAAATCATCAAAAAATATTTATTTAATATGTTTTTATTTAGGTTTAAAATGACTTATTTTTAAGTATTTTTAATACTTTAAATATTGTTTTTTTCATTTAATTTTTTAACCTAATCACTTGTAAATATTTTTTGTGATCAAACCATAATCATTTAGGTCTTAATTAAGCATTAAAACTTGTTTTAACTTAATTAAGTTGACTTTTGTCAAAATCAAATCGTTTTAAAACAAGCGATCGCGATTCTTTTCAAAAAAAACGACAAACCATTTCTTTTTGATTCTCAAAGAAAACTTTTGATTAAATCTTTTTAATTGATCAATTGATTTTCAAAACGAAGTGGGGCCTCTCGAATATTAGAGAGTATAAGTCCCTTTCGTTTTTCTTTGTACAGTTTTTAACAGAAAACTTTTTCCAAATTGCTTCCAAACAGTTCTTTCAAAAAACATTCAAATCATTTTCAAAAACCATCCACCCTGTTTTATGAAAATAAAACAGGGGCCTCTCGAATATTAGAGAGTATAAGACCCACTCTTTTTTCTTTTATACAGTTTTTCTTTGTACAGAAAACTCAAACAAAAACTTTCAAACGGTTTTTCAAACCTCGCGTCTGTAAATAAAACGATCAATCATGTTTTATAAATATACCATGGGCCTCCATGTAGGTATAAGTCCCGAGCCCTTTCGTACATACCCATTCCAGTACATGAAATTAGGTATTTCATTGTACGTCTTTTTGTACATACACCTTTTTTGTACATACCTCGATCAGTTTGTTTTTAAACTTTGAATAACAAACCAAAAATGAAGGTTTCTTTAAATCTTCCCAAAAATACCATGGGCCTCCATGTAGGTATAAGTCCCAAGCCCCTTTGTAAATACCTGTTTACATAGCTGTTGAATAAACTCAAGTGGACCTCTCCCCGAGTGTGAGTCCCGAGCCCTGTGTATACAAATGGATCATGCTTACAGGTATATTTCCTTCATAAACTCCATTATACACACACCCTTTGTCATATATGTACTTGTTCATACTTGTTCATATCTGTTCATATAACTGTTCATATTTGTTCATGTACTTGTGCATATTTGTTCGTACTTGTTCATACTTGTGATTGTGTTATATATGCTTGTTCAACTTAGTACAACACTAGGTTCCCCATAGCCTCCTATTGGGCTTCGTGCAAAGAATCTCCACTAGTTTAGGTTAGGACATAGAGTATGGTTTCCCGGTGAAATCGCTCTAAGAGCTCAGACCAACTATACCATGCCTCCCCTTGGGCTTTGTACAAACGAGTGTCCCTCCCATAGCCTCCTCTTGGGCTTACAATGCAAGGACCCTGGATTGTCCCTCCCATAGCCTCCTCTTGGGCTTACAATGCAAGGACCCTCGGATAGCCTCCTCTTGGGCTTCGTACAAGGACCCACGGGCTTCTTATAAGCATCCCCCAATATCCAAACACAAATACCCTAGGAGATTAGACATTTTTCATCTCTATGCTAGGAGTATCTCTTATATATCATCACAAACAATCAATCAATCAAAATCAAACTTTTTTTGCCACAAGGCTGGCTAATCAATCAAACTGTTTTACCACCGTACTGGATGATTAATCAAAGTTTTTGTCACAAGGCTGACTTCATTGAAACTTTTGCCACGAGGCTGGCTGATTAATCAAAGTTTTTGTCACAAGGCTGACTTCATTGAAACTTTTGCCACAAGGCTGGTTAAACAAACAAACAAAAATCAAACAGATGTATGTGATGATATAGATTAGATACATCTAGCATTTAGACGACATTTGTCTATTTTTCTTTGCTTCCACTAGCATAAGTGGGAACTACGATTGCTCTGACTTTCTCAACATCCCTTTGAGAATACGTAGGCACAAGGTCGATCCTTGGCGAGCAAAACAAAACACAAAAAAAACCATTCAAACCTTAGCACCCGTAGACCCCGAGCTACAGATGCTCTGATTCCCTCTAAGGGATATGTATGCAGAGGATCGCGATGATCTTTGCGAGCATAATCAAACAAACCCCTTAGGTCCCACCTATTTCACAACAGAACCTTCACCATAGCATGGAATAAAAAACAATAAAGAACCCTGTAGAGTACTACAGATACGTTGGGTGCTAATACCTTCCCTTCGTATAACCAACCCTCTTACCCAAGATCTCCCCCCATTTTTAGGTTATTGCAGCTTTTTTCCTTTTCCTCCTTTGGAAATAATAAAAAGTTTGGTCGAAACAAAGAAAAATCATTTTTTTATGAGCACTCGAGCCCAAAGAAGGCATCAGGTGTCTCATCCCACAAAAAAGAGGAACAAAACGATTTTTCGCCCGCGACAGCCACCCCTAAAATTAAACATGTCACCAAGGCTATGCTTTTACCATTATACCTTTGTATAAAGTCACTAATTTTCCAAAAATTTACGTTACAATAAAAAATATTGAAAAAAAATACCAGATTTTTAAAAATTTCCGTGATTTTTTACTAGAAAATTTGAAAAAATTACCAGATTTTTCAAAATTTCTGGTATTTTTTGCAAAAAAAATAAATGTGATACCATAAATTTAAAATTTCCGATATGTGCCAGAAATTTCAAATTAACTAAAATTTTCAGTATAATGTACCGGAAATTTCCTTGTAACTGAAATTTCCGGTATTTTTTGCAAAAAAAGAAAAACGGTGATACCATAAATTTGAAATTTCCGATATGTACCGGAAATTTCAAATTAACTAAAATTTCTGGTATGATGTACCGGGAATTTCCTTATAACTGAAATTTTTGGTATGTTGTACCAGAAATTTGTTCTTTGTATCTCAACATTTTTCAACAAGGGTAAAATTGGATTATAAAAATATGGGGGTGCCAAGTATAAAAAAGGGGGTGACATGTAGATTTCTCGAATTTCTGATTCCCCTTTATTCGATATTTGCACTTAAAACCGACATTTCCACTTACTCTGCTCCTTTATTCGATATTGGCACTTAAAACCGACACTTCCACTTACTCTTCAGTAGCAATCAAGCAATGACTTATGATAGTAGAGAAGGAAATTTGATCAAGGATTTGTAGCACAGTCCACCCATAATTTGTGATGGAAGAAACACTTGAATATATCATTTGTGATGGAAGAAACACTTGAGTATATCATTCTTACTAGGATAAATCCCTGTAATCAGAAACCACATGATCGAGTACTCTTTTAATTACTTGAACCAATTAGAATCCTTGATCCCATGCCACATTCATTTATAAATGATGCATGATATGTTAGATGACCTAATGGAGAAATGCATATGAACGCGAAGCTTAAGCCAGTTAGAAGTAAAGTTTTGAGGGCAAATTTTGGTTACAACAAACCCGACTTCTCACCAACAATTTTCAATAGTGAAAGCTTGTACTTGTTGGTCTTGTACGTTGAATCAATGATGAGCAAAGTAGGAAACGTGTTGAACAAATTGATGGAATCAGGACGAGTCCAAAATATCTCTAACGGTTACTCCATCTCACATGTTCGGTACCTAGATACATAATTGTTATCATCCAAAATTTTCAAGAGTTATTGCATTTTAGTTCTACCCCCCCTCAATGCCTTATTATTTTGGTACCGAATATTGTAGACTTTCATGATATTTGTGATATTTCCAGGTCTTTTACGTTTCAAAATTGCAAGTATACTTTTCAATTGTACCATATTCAATGTCATGTTCGAAACGCATTCAGCCTCTTCCGGCATGAGGCGACATGCAATTGGATGATCGACTAACTTT
This sequence comes from Vicia villosa, assembly GCF_029867415.1. Taxonomy (NCBI): domain Eukaryota; kingdom Viridiplantae; phylum Streptophyta; class Magnoliopsida; order Fabales; family Fabaceae; genus Vicia; species Vicia villosa. Next base: position 206,121,694 of record NC_081182.1, read on the forward strand.
TACTTGATGAAACATGTTGAACAACATGATGGAATCAGGACGAGTCCAAATTATATCTCTAACGATTTCTCCATCCTCACATGTTCGGTACCTAAATATCATCTAAAAGTTTCAAGAGTTATTGCATTTCAGTTCTACCCCCCTTAACGCCTTGTTATTTTGGTACCAAATATTGTAGACTTTCCTGATATTTGCGATATTTCCAAGTCTTTTACGTTTCAAAATTGCAAGTATGCTTTTCAGTTGTACCATATTCAATGTCATGTCCAAAACACATTCCTTCTCTTCTGGCATGAGGCCACATGCAATTGGATGATCGACTACCTTTTCACACATCTCATGGCTATGTAAACCACACTTCATATTAAATCTTCATTTTTTATTTGACAAAAGATAACCACACAACTTAAAGGGAGACTTAAATTTTGTTAAATTGGTGTCATCTCGTTTGAAATTACGGAGAGGAGTTCTATACTTTCCACTTTTTTCGCATGTCATTGTCACAATTGCACCTCATCTATCTGAACCATTATCGAACCTTTCGCTTACAACGCCAAACCCGAGTTTAAATGCCTCTATATGAATTCATTGAAACATGTGATGAGAAAATTCAAACTCCTGTCCATTTGTAAACTGACTGCCAACATCTATCTCTTTCACATCAATATGTTTAACACCCGTAGACACGATATGTTTGGGGAAAACATCAGGGTGTACCATACCTAATGAAAACTATAACATAAAATACTAAAAAACAACCAAAATTGAAAATAGACAGCTAGAAAATGAAAGCAAGGAGACTTCAAAAATGCATTTATGATGAAATTCATACAAAATCCAGAAATACATTTCTGGATTAAATGTAAGTTTTTTTAGTTTCAAAACAAGATTATTGGGAACAACGAGGCTTGAAATAAATGATTTTTTAATCTTAAATTCAGTTTTTTTTCTCCTTATATTGTGATGAAAGACAAGAATGAAAGCTTGGAGTAATAATTTTGACTGAGAATGAAATGGTTTTTAGAAAGAATTTTGAACAAAAACAGGTATGAGGACTGATCATGCAAGTGACTGTTTTATTAAAATCACGTTTAATATTTTCAAAAATGCATCTGCTGACATGAAAAGGTATTAGGTTTTCAAGTTCCTACTTAAAAACTCCGAAAATGTATTTTCGAAAACTCCACTGAATACTCAATAATCAATAAATTAAATGAATAGGTCCGTAGATGCATCTCCAAAATAAAATTTTATTTTAAAATAGAATGACACTTATTTGGTGCGTTATTTAGTGATGCAAAAAGTGCGTACAAAAATAAATCTCCGAAAACCAAAGGACAATTTCGGATTTTCATAGTGTTTTTCGGACTCATAGAATGACATTAGTACACCTTCCCTCCTCCTAGTGCAAAATTCAACCCATTTAACCTTAAGCCCATGATTACAGCTCAAGCCCATTCCGACATTCAACTCACACATGACTTCAAATCACCATACAACAATTTCCCGATTTGAAAAATGAAACCCAGCGCGGCATGTTTTTTCCCCAACTGCAACCATTCACTGTAATCGATCTCTCTTCACCGAAACCCTAACAAACCCGCAAAAAAACCGAACCGGAATGGAGAACCGGACGCGGGTTCGGTGTCCGGAGAATGAAGAACTGGCGTCGTTCATGTGGAACAAGTGGAGAGACATGGCTTCGCAACCCAAAGGTCTTTCTGAGAACATGGAAATGACACTTTCTAAAGCTCATTTCAATGTCTGTAACTCTAAAAGCCCTATTCGAACGGTTAAAGATTTTTCTCTTATTAAGTAAGTTTTCCATTTCTTCTACTTTTTGTCACTATATGGAATACATGTTATCATTAGTAATTACTCATTAGTAATAGAGTTTGTTTCAATGGGTTATGAATGTAGTTTTGAATTGTAAATTGTGATATATGAATTTGAGTTTGATTATGATGTGATATATTGGGTTTTTGTGACTTGAATTTATAGGAAAAAAAGCTCTTTTTTCTCTTTGAATTGGAGAATTGTCCATGTTTTTGTGAGAAAGAGGGTTGTTTGGGTACTTAGTGTGTGTTTGGTTTCGTGTTATTGATGTGTTTGTGAAGGGGTGAGGGTAAGGACTAAGGAGTAGGGGGTGAAAAAACAGGTCCGGCTTGTTGGGCATTTTCATTTCGTCTGCACTAATTTACGGGGTGGGCCAAAGGTTTTAGGCCTCACCTTCTAATATGCCCGCCTCTTTATTATGTGGGTGCGGACTTTAACATTACTTTTTGCAATTTTTACCTCATTTTTTTGTGGGGCAGGCAGGCCAATGTTTTAAGACTGCACTCGACACAATGGCCGCCATGGCTTGGCCCGTTTTTTTCCAGGCCTAAACAGGGCAGGCATGTCGTTTGCCACCCCTATTAAGGAGGATGGAAGGTTCTTTAAATTGGGTTTTGTTGTGTGCTAATAGTATGCTTTCTTAGATTGTGTACTAATAGCAGAGATGGGGATGAAGCGTTGGATGTGTGGTAATATTGATGGGATAAGATTAGAAATGACAATAATCGAGAAAGTGTTGGGGTAACACCTATAGTAGAAAAAGATGGTAGGGAATAAGCTTAGTTAGTTTGGATATGTAGAGAGAAGACCTGTAGATTTTGTTGTAAGGAGAGTAGATCAAATGTAGGGGAGACAAACAACTAGAGGTAGAGGAAGTCGTGGAAAATTTTTAAGCAAAACTATTAAGTAGGATCTCGAGATTAACGATTTGAATAGAAACATGGTCTTGGATTGAATATTATGGCGTAATTTGATCCATGTAACCATAGCTGAACCCACTTAGTGGAAAATTTGTTGCTGCTGTTGTATAGACTGGGTTTGTTATGACATGAACTTATAGTAATAAACTCCATTTATTATTTTAAACATTGAGAAATATACAAATTTTGAGGGATAAGGGTTATTGGGTTTTTAGTGATTGGTTTAAAATTGGGTTTTGTGGTGTTCCAATCTAATAATGCTGTTTTTTTTTGGGAATTATGAAAGGGGTGTGGGGAAAATGATATTGAGGCTGATGCAGGGTTATTTTGGAACCGGTTCTGCATGTACTGAACCTGTAACCGGTTCTGGAGGTACTGAACCAGCTGACTTGACCAAAAAGGGTATGCCTCGATATGTTTAGTTTTTTTATTAATGCCATCTTCCATTGGCTTTACATGTATTTTCTCCATATTTATGTTTAATAGTTCCTTTTTTCTTCAATCTTATAGGAAATAAAACTAAAGGAACCAGGCGCTATATGCCTCAAAGGAACTCTGTGGCGTATGCATTATTGATAACCCTTTACAGGTATATATACGTATGGTCACATCATACACACTACTGATACATATACTTTTTTGTGTGCGTGTGCCTGTTAAATAGGGTTTTTGAAGCTGTCGTGGACTTGTGGTAAAACTTGTTATATTATAAGATTTAGCACTTTTTTAATAGGGGAACTTCAAATGGGAATGAATTTATGCGTAAGCAGGAGCTTATTGATGCTGCTGAAGCCAGTGGGTTATCTCGAGCACCAATTGCGTATGTTTGACATAGTTTCTTTTATTGTTCTGTGTTTAAATAAACTAGTAGCCAAGGAATGTTCACAACTTTTGATCAATGAATGTTCTCAGACCAGAAAAAGGGAAAGGAAAACCCGGACATTTTGGAAGTTCTCCGCAGGAATGGTACAGTGGATGGAGCTGCATGAAGACATTGGTTTCTAAAGGATTAGTTGTAAAATCAAGTTGCCCAGCAAAGTATGATTTTCTATTCTGCATGTCTTCTCTCAGTGTGCTACTGGTTTTGCTTGTGAACCTCATCTCTTGGTCTTTTATGCTATCTCATATGTTATTATATATAAAAGGCATTTATTTAGGGGACTTCCTTGTTATGAATTTTAACTAGTTTCTTGATTTGTCTATTTACAAAAATTGCATGTTCTCCATGTTTGCAAAGATAAATTCTGTCTTGTTTTTAGGTACATGCTAACTCAAGAAGGTAAGGAAGCCGCATGCGACTGTCTTAAAAGATCTGGAATGGCGGAATCTTTGGACAAGTCGGCTTCTGTTGAAATTTCTATTCAAATGGATAAACAAAACTCATTAGATATGGAAGTCAATGCTTATGATCTGGAAGCAGAAGTGACATCGCCATTGAACCAGCAAAAGAAACCAATTAATGTTCCTTTTGATTCCCTTGAGAGGGTATGCTTCTTCTTATTTAAAATACTTATTATATCTTCTGTTTCTTCATATTCGTATTGTATGCTTCTTCTCTCGCTCCTTTTCTATTGAAAGTACTGAAATGATGCCTGATGCTGTATTATATTGTTTAAATTTTGATTGATTTCTCTTTCTTTTGGATTCATTTTCATGAAATTTCAATTGGATCGATGGTCATAATTTTAGTCTAGTGTAATAATTTAATTGACCAATTCTAATGTTATGTGAAAATTGGAAAACATACACTAACATGCCAGCTTACTTGCAGATGATTTCCCCGATTATCGTTACGCAGTAATTTGATATGAAAAACTATTGCCCAGTGATTGAAATATAATTTTTCTTGTCTATTGCAAATTCTTCTTCTGTAGTTTACAAATATGGGTTACTCCAAGGAGCAAGTTATTAATGCTTTTGAGGCCGAATCCAGTAGCCATCCAAATAAAGATGTCTCATCTCTGTGGCCAGCTGTTTTATGTCATCTTCGAGAGGAGCAAGTCTATGGTTCACAGCCAGAGTCTCAAATAATGACCAGTGCTAGTAATGTTGTAAATGGTATTTCTTCTTCATCCACGTTTCAGTGTTTCTTAATTTCACTGATGAATATTATATCTCAGTAAATCATTTCATAAACAACCAGGTCCTAGAGTCTCCGTTAGAAAAGAGAATAGAACTGCAAGTTCATCCTCTGGTGGGCATGTGGCAAACTTACGTTCTCCTGATATTCCAACTTTTCCCATGAGAGCTTGCTCATCCGCTGTATGGTTTGCTCCTTTTGTTAAATTGATCTTGAGCATAATTTCTAATGTAAATATGGATTTTTAATATGATAGTGTACTATGAATATGGTGACTACTTCGGCTGATAATGTCGTATAATTAGATGTCACATTGATATTTACTGTAATTTCACTTTATTATGTCAATTTCAAAAAACTATTTAGGATGGAAGGGAGGAGATCATGAGAAATTGTATCAAATAATAGGATTGACTGTGCTTAATTTGATAATTAGGGATGAAAATGCAATTTGAATATCAAATTAATGGGTATAATACATTTGAGCCTAGTTTTGTTTTCTGCATTTCTTTTCATTTATCGTAACTTTAACTTATATAATGTTATTACAAATTTATAGTTGTTGAAGAAATTTATTTTAAAATTGCTACTTGTCCTGGTGAAAATTTAGGATCATACTACGCAAAACCCAAACAAGGATGAGCTTGAATCAAAGATGAACATTTTAAGTATGCCACCATTGAGCTTGGGGGAGAGATTTGAGGATGCTTATGAAGTAGTTTTAATATTGGATGATCGGGAGCAGTTCGCTACACAGGGGTTAGTAAAGTAAATTGAAAGACCCTTTTCACCCGGGGGTTTGTGTATGATTTGTATCAATACCATATGCTTTATTTAATATTCATTGTAGTAATTGTGACATGTGATTTATGTAGTTTATTTGTATTTACAGTAATCTGGTACGTTCTGTGGATTCTTGCTAATTAAATAATCCAATGAACTATATTGTCTATTGTTGGTTTTTCAGATCGCGATCTAGAAAAATTATTGATAATATTCGCAGCAACTTCAAAATCAAAATAGAGGTGAGTTTTGATTTCTATACCATCTACAAGTAGTTGATATTACTTTCCATAACACGTGTATACTATTTACTGAACGTTGATGCTAATATGTGCCATGAAAAATGACAATTGTATCACGTGGTCACTAGGTAACATTATCAACATGTACATGTTTTGTATATTTCTTACTGCATTTTTGAAGAAAGCCATTGTCAATATATGTCCAGATAGTGATAAAGAATATTAATCTATCTTTTAGTACATTTTTAGAGTTGGAGTCTTTCAATTAAAGCTTTTTCTGAAAACTTATTGATTGTGAAGCAAATAAGATGTGTTGTTAATCGTATATGGATTTGAATTATACTATGTTTATATCTTGAATATGCACTTTTCTGTTTAGAAAATTGTTAAAATCATAAGGAAATTGATTCATGCTTAGGTTCGGCGATTGCCCGTTGGAGATGGAATTTGGATAGCACGCCACAAAAATCTTGGCAGTGAATATGTGTTGGATTTTATTGTTGAGAGGAAGAAAATTGATGATTTACGCAGTTCAATTAGGGATAACCGCTACAAGGATCAGAAGCTAAGACTCGTGGTAATTATTCCTTCTAGGATAGTTAGAACTTTCTTTTGACTTTTTATGATTGTTTAAACAAGTTGATGATTTTAGTCTCAGTATGCTTATATGGTCGTTTGTAGAGGTGTGGGCTGAGGAAGCTGATATATCTTGTTGAAGGTGATCCAAATTCTTCTGAAGCTGCCGAAAGTATAAAAACAGCGTAAGTGCATTTCTTCGTTAATTACATGTAGTACATTTTCTGGTTAAGTCGAAGTTATGCCAAATTTAAGGCTATTTATTCTGGCCTTGTGTAGCTGCTTTACAACAGAGGTTCTGGAGGGATTCGATGTACAAAGAACAACCAGCTTAGGTGATACCCTAAGGAAGTATGGTCATCTTACCCAAGCAATTTATCAATATTACAAGTCAGGATTTTTTGAAGACAATAATAACCGCTCTGCGATATGTCCTCCTTTTGATGAATTTATCAGAAGGTGTCAAGATCTCGAAAAAATGACAGTTAGTGATGTATTTGCGATCCAGCTTATGCAGGTACCAGCAGTTTTAAAATGAATTTTAAACCTTTTTCTCGATTAAATGCTTTTTATTTAGACTTATTTTGAAACTCTCGAATTCAGGTTCCACAGGTTACTGAGGAGATTGCCTTGGCCACGTTGGATTTGTATCCTACACTTCTGTCTCTTGCCCGCGCCTACTCACTACTTGTGAGTCCTCATTCCTTTCTCCCAAGTATCTATCTAATAAACAAATTAGTTTATAAGAATCTTGGGAAATAGCACTAATATAATGTGACTCTATTTTGGATTGTTTTAAGATTCTTTATCATTAAACTAAGCCTATGTTTGGTACCGAAGTGAAACACCGCTATGGTGCATTTAATATAGTTTTCATCGAAAGTTTGAAAAGCTAGTGAGTGTAGCTTCTACTGAACGTGGACTTAAACGTGATTTTTCACTGCTAGAGCCAAAGTTTCTAAACATAGGCTAACTCATCCACTCCAATTGTTTGATTTTGATTAGGATGGCGATTCTCGCGAGCAAGAGCAGATGCTTCAAAGACAAAGCAATAATGTGATCAATGCAACTGCTAGTAGGAACATTTTCCAACTTGTTTGGGGTAGCTGACTTGTATTTCCCCATCAAAATTGAGTTTTTGGATGAGAATCGACTTAGCAGAAGTGAATACCATTTTTTTGTTGACTTGAGCAAGTTCTCTTTATTGCCAGGGTAGGTAAAATTATTATCAGTTTACTATATTAGAGAGTTTTAGTTTAGTGGCCATCTGTATATTTTGTAAAGGAAAATTCTGTACAACATCAGTTAAAGTATTTTTCATATTAAGTAATAAGTAGTATCAGTTACATGAATGAAATGACAGGATTTCATAATTGTCTTATCATACAAGCTCTGAGAATTAAGGCAATTCCTACATGAGCTTTCCCTTGTGAAATTCTGTGTTTTTCATTCTTCCCAACATATACATATGAAGTGACGAAAGGGACCACGATCTCCTGCAATCAGTAATCAACAAATTCACATGGTCAATAAAATATACTCCTTATGATTGAAATTAAATGGTGTAAATTTACATGCAATAAACAAATAAAAAAATGTTATGACAAATCAACGGTTGAGATATTATTCTGCAATTACCATCTGCAGGAAATCCATCTCTGCGAACACCAGCCCAATTAATTATTTAACTTAAAAATTTATAATCTTGTATAGAAATTCAGTTTTCCTTACGAATGTAGCATTTTACTATTTTATTTGTCTTGGTATATTGCACTCAATTCATTACCCTTCATTGCATATTTGTGAAAATCTCAATTTACATGTGTTGATACAAATGTAAGTGGTTAGGTTCCTTAAACCTATGATCTAGGATTTGAATATTGAATTATGTGTATTAAAAAAAACTAAGATGGAGATACCTAAATTGGAAAAAACAAAGTTGGTTTCATATTTTTCTATTGAATAAAATATGTGTTTTATTTCTTTCAAGTGATTTTTAACTTTTTAATCACTAGGATTTGTATCCTCTACCTTGCTTATCACTATTGCATAATATATAACTCCAAAATGCTCTAACAAATGACCAATCATAATGCACTTGAAACCAAGCTTATTCTAACCAAGTTAATTATTTATATATACAAATCCTAAGTTGCTTAGTATTCAAAGACACATTGCTTAGAAGAATATTATTTGTTCCATAGAGAGTATAATATATTATAACCACTTCATAGTTCCTATGTGAAAGAATACGCATGCAAAACATCACACCTATGTAAGAGAATATGCACATAAAACATCACACCTATAAATCCAATATTGACTTGTTTGTTTCTTTTTCATCCAAGGAGAACTCCCCAAGTCTAGGAGCTACCTTTCAACATATATCCAACATTGTTTTTGGAGGATCTTCCTAAGATTTTCCTTGCAATGTTCATCACACAAACTACTAAAAAACAAGCAAAACTCATTTTTGTGTCTATGAAGAGACAATAATGAGGTAGAGAGGTGACAAAATCAAACTTTTCTCTTGTCTATTCTGTTGAAACTTTTCATGAAAAAAAGCTTCAATTCAACCAACTTGTATCTATAAAAACATCTCATCACAAACACTGTAGAGCTTTACATTTAGCAGAAGAACATTGAGGTCATTTTTTGGTTTCTTTTTTCGGCCTATTCGGCCTTACAAAGATAAACCGCCATATGGATTCAGGTAATAACATATTAACATTGATTGCTAGTTTCTTCTTCATCCATATCAATCTTATGATAATTCATCTGTTTTCGACTAGGTTCGCCGTATCAGTGGCTGAGAGAACTAAGGCGTGACTCTCAGAGCTCGAATCCGGTAAGTCTTCTTATTGAGTGTGCTAAATGTGTTGCGTCGGGAAGCATAAAACATGCCGATATAGGACTTGAGTATATTTCTCAGGTATCCTCTCCTGATGGTAATGCTGTGCAAAGAATGGTAACTTATTTTAGTAAAGCACTTGGATACAAGATAGTCAAACAATTACCGGGTGTCTACAAAGCGCTGAATTCCTCGAAAACTTCTTTGTCTTCGGACGATATCCATGCTCAGAAATACTTCTACGAACTGTGTCCCTTTTTGAAGTTTTCTTACCTGATCACAAATCAAGCGATTGTTGAAAAAATGGAATTCGAAAAAGTGGTTCATATAATTGATCTTCATTGTTCCGAGCCAGCGCAATGGATAAATCTTATTCAAACTTTGAAGAAACGTCAAGGAGGTCCGCCTCATCTGAAAATTACAGGAATTCATGAAAACAAAGAGGTACTTGACCAAATGAGTTTTCATTTAACAACTGAAGCAGGAAATTTGGATTTTCCTTTACAGTTTAATCCAATAGTTAGCAGACTCGAAGATGTTGATTTCGAAAACTTGCCTGTCAAGACAGGAGAGGCTGTTGCGATTACTTCTGCTCTTCAGCTGCATTCTCTCCTCGCAATCGATGATGAAATGGTTGGGAAGATCTCGCCAGCAGGACCATCGTCTATCAATATGCAGAGAGCAGTACAGATGGGTCAGAGAACTTTCGCAGATTGGCTCGAACGAGATATGATCAATGCATATATCTTGAGTCCCGATTCAGCTTTATCGCCTCTCTTTTTAGGTGCTTCGCCTAAAATGGGAATTTTTCTTAACGCTATGCGAAAACTACAACCGAAACTTCTAGTGATTACCGAACAGGAATCGAATCTAAACGGATGTAATTTAATGGAGAGAATCGACCGAGCACTGTATTTTTACAGTTCACTTTTCGACTGCTTGGACTCGACTGTTACGAGAACATCAGTCGAGAGACAGAAACTCGAGAGCATGCTTCTCGGAGAGCAAATAAAGAACATCATTACTTGTGAAGGAGCTGATAGAAAGGAGAGGCACGAAAAGGTTGAGAAATGGATTAGAAGGCTAGAAATGGCCGGATTTGCAAAGGTACCTCTGAGTAACAACGGGAGGATCGAAGCGACAAATCTATTGCAGCGATATAGTCATAAATACAAGTTTAAAGAAGAAAATGATTGTTTGCTTGTCTGTTGGAGTGATAGACCACTCTTTTCTGTATCAGCATGGAGTTTTAGGAGATAATTGTTCTAATATAGGTTGGAACATGTTTTAAGGTTTTCCCGCGTTGTTTCATTAAAGTGAAATTATCAACAAAACAAGGAGATTGATGTGTTTTCATTTTCATATTTCTTTCTAAGTTTGAATTTTTGTGCGTATAGGTTTTTTGTTTGTTTTCGGGAGATGCCGAGTGTTTTAAAGACGCCGAACAAGTTATCCGTCTTGTATTGTTGTTGATGTTAATATCAATTCATTCTATCTATAGTAATTTTCATGTACTATGTAGTATCATTCTATATATCTATCAAGTTATAATGAAAAATCTATAAGAATTCCCAAACAATCACAGCAGTTCTTGCATCTGTATTATACAAAACAGATTCAGTTACAATTCTTGAGAAACTGTAATCAACCCTATCAGAACTATAAAGTATTGCAATGAAAGTACTAAGCAAGCCAACCATGTGCTTCTTTTCTCTAAGTCTCATGTTTTATCAACAGACAATTAACATAACAGAAACACAGGCTCGTAATAATTTTATTCATTTACACATATTTTAGAATTGATGAAAAGACTAAGAAAGTGGTTGTGCTTCATGTTGGTGGCAATGGTATGTCTTGATCGGCAAGAAAGAGGTCACGTAGACTTGACACTGTTAAACATCAAATGCATACAGAGTGTTATTAATTATTATTATACCAAAGGAAAAGTTATGAAAAAGTTAACGCACGAGTTGTACTTGCCTGTTACAAACATGTCAATTCTGCTGTTGAATACCGTCAATAAACACATAAGGGATGTGACTAATTGTATGCCAACGCTCTCCTCCCTCCTTTTTGTACTTCTCTTCAAGTAATGGACAATTTTCAATGTACAAATTATAAAGGGAACCCCACTCCTCTGGCAAGTGCTCAAGACTAGGGCAATTGACAATACAAACTTGAGATTTGAGGTGGAGAAAACCCCACTCTTCTCTCGAAGCTTTCAATTTAGGACAATTAACTATAAAAAGGTCTCCCAAGTTGGAAGGGAAACCTCCCGTAGGAAAAGATTCTAATTCTGGACAGTCATGGATGCCTAGATAAAAAAGATTGGTGAACAAGTGTAGTGAAAAAGGCAAGGAGGAGGACTGCCATCCTGTTATTGAAAGTCTCCCAAGAGAATTATAACAACACAAATTCAAAGAGGGGCATTCTACAAAGTCCTTGAAATCCAACTCCAACACTTCCAGATTGGGATTGTTGATTAAATGATCCATGGAGAACTCAACGTACTGAATTTTACGAAGCACAAACCTTTTCAAGCTGGATGACAACTCATTTACCAAAATCCGACCACATCTCTCTATTTCTAACTCTATGATATTATCACCATTTGGAATTGATACATCCAGCATTTTGCAATCAAAAAACATCAACATCTGTAAAGAAGGAAGGTGTGGAAGCAGTAGTCTCTTCAATTTGGGACAATCATGTATATAAAGCTCTTTAAGTAAAGGAAATCCTTCAATACATAACCATTCCTCCAAATTGTCCATGCTCTCAAGTGTAAGAGATACTAAGTTGGGCAAATGACAACCACTTATCCAATTTGGAAAGCTATTACCTCTGTACTCTCTGATGGTGAGCTTCTTCATGTTACTATTTGGTTGAAGAGCCTCCAAGACTGATACACTGCTTTCAACTATTGATCCATCCACATCTTCTCTTCCACCATCAAATGTCATATCTATTTCTTCCAAATACTTCTTATCTTTCAAAATATTTGTAGCAACATTTGTAGGATCAATGACTTCACCCAACCCTTTGATATGAATTCTTCCACGAAGATGGTTTAGTTTCTTCAACTCCTTAAGATCAGATCCATTCTTCTCTTTCACTCTAAAAGAAGTCAAGGTCTGGAGATTTCTTAGACTTCCTATATGCTTTGGCATCTTCTCTATAGAATTGGGAAGTTCAAGATGACGTAAATTGGTGAGTTTGGAAAAATTTGAAGGGAGCTCAGTCAATGTATAACAGTCACGCAACAAGAGTGTTTGCAAATTACACAACGAACAAATGGTGTCAGGTAAGCGTGAAATTCTAGTATGAGAAAGGTCTAGATAACGCAGAAGCTTTAAATTGCTTATCTCATCAGCTAGCTCTGAGAGGCCACAACCATTGAATGATAACGTTCGCAAATATTTTAGTCTTGAAAACATATCACGCTGCACAATGTTGCTTATCAACATAGAATGATAGCCTTTTACTAACAGACTACGTAGTCCCTTAAGCTCACAAATTGGCTCTAGTAATTTTTCAACATAATTTGATTGAAGAGACCATCTAATGTGACGTGTCCTTTCAGGGATACGTTCCACCTTAGCTTCATCCATCCGCATACAAAATTCTCTTGACACTGATTTAGCTAAATCATTGACAAGGTCATGCATGTCAAAGTAATTATAGTGGGTTGATTGTTGGAAAAATGAAATTGACTCTAGATCACCAAAAATTTCATTACCCAACTCTTCTTCACTTTTTTCTGTTCTGAAACACTTAAGCAAACCTTCTGCCATCCAAAACCTGATTAATTCACCTTTCTCAAGCTGATAACCTTTGGGAAATATAGAACAATAAGCAAAACAACGCTTCTGATTGGAAGGAAGATTATGATAACTCAATCTTAGCACTGGGTTTATGTTGTTGTCCTCATCTAATAAATGCCACATATCAGTCTCCAATATCTTCATCCATTTATCTTCGGAGAATTTTTTTCGTAAGAGTTGGCTTATTGTTTTTACTGCTAAAGGCAAACCTCCACACTTGTTCACAATTTTCTTGCCAATTGATTCAAGATTTGGATATTCACGCGCATTCTTTCCATGAAACGCATGTGTCACAAATAAACTCCAACAATCTTTTTTTTCCAATTGCTGTAATTTAAATATCTCTGTGGAATTCAGGACATTTGCTACGTCCTTGTCACGTGTTGTCACAATAATCTTACTTCCAGAAGATCCATGATTAAAAGGAAGTAGTAACTGCTCCCAACATTCTGCATTCCCATTCCAGATATCATCTAAAACAAGCAAGTATTTTTTTCCCGTTAGTATGAGTTGGAGTCTCTGTTGAAGTAAATTGAGAATAGATTCATCATCTGCTGGAGAATGAAATGACTTGAGAATTGCTTTGGTGAGTCCAACAACATCAAAATATTCTGAGACATAAACCCATGCTTTAAGTTCAAAATGATCCTCAATCCTACTTTCATTGTACACGAGCTTAGCAAAGGTTGTCTTACCCATCCCACCAAGACCAACTATACTAGATACAGGTGTTTGGTTGTCACTGCCATTGCTTGAAAGTAAAATTTTGACCATTTCATCTTTCTCATCGTCCCTACCATATATGCGGGATGCATCCACCAAATATGAAGTTGGCAGTCTTTCTAAAGGTTTCGAACTGACACCAACTTCATTACGAGCCAAAGCTCCACTTTTCAATTCCAACACATCTGTTTGCTCAGCAAGATGTTTTAGATTCTTTAGCAACTCTTTGATCCTTGATTCAAATGGATTAATAAAAGCTGAAACATAACCAAAATAGTTGTTCCTACTGGTAGTAGGTTGAGATTCAGCTCTCATCTTCTTCAATGGTGCATCAGTGGCAATCTCATCCAAGAGTTGGTCAGCCTCATACATAGCATGTTTAACATCACCAAGCCACTTCTTGACGTTTAGGATTTGGTATTGTTTAATCTCTGCATCATCCAACACTTGGTTGATAGAATCGAGTGTAGACTCAAGTTCCTCCACCAAGTTTTCAAGTTTGCCTCTACGGAAATAGTCAGTGAAATTACTTGAAGCCAACCTATCAAAAATCCCTTGAAAGAAAGACTCAAGAAATGCTGTAGCAACAAGCTCTGCCATGACTTTTCTGCAGTAATGGTTACTAAGTAAAATATAAACATAGATGCTGTTGCTATTTCTATCTCCGCACAAATAAACTATTGTAACACTGATTCATTCAATAATAATAAAAAGTGCAATGAGCAATTCACTTAAACATGAAGAATATAGTTTTGTGTGCTTTGATTTAAATTTAAAATAGTACAAGTTATATATCCAAAATAATAGTATTATAGATTAAAGATAAATTATTTGTTTCTATAAATATGATAATAATATATTGCATGATGTTGACAGTTTATATATTTACTTTTAATGCAACTTATTGCAAAATACTGGTTTAATGGTTAATGTAAGAAAGACATGTGTTTTGGTCTTTTACAGATTCGTTGACTAGTGTAAAGGATATGGAAGATATAATCATTTTCACACCATGGAAATAGAATCTTGATAGGTACACAGCAAAACTCTTGTGTTTTCTACTTCTAGCTTAAGAACCCTATTATTTGTTTGAGCCGATAGCAGATTAAGAGTCTTTGACCTGGTGATTTCTTGGTGGTTTTTTTGGAGGACTTTTTCTATTGATGGTGGTTCCTTTTGGGCTGAGTTTTAGCCTCTTCCTATTTGCTATGGTGTTTGCATTGTCATTGCAATGAATATTATTGATTCAACTTTCTCTCTTTTTTTTGGACCAATGGTTTTCTATTTGTCTATTTTGGGACTCAATTTACATTTTTAGTTTGTATCCTTGGTATGGTATATACTGTGCCTACTTTAGTTCACTCGGTGTACTTTTGGGGGCTTTACTTAAAATAGAATGAGACTAGTTTTGACTGGTTATTTGATTTGAGCGATGCACTGATGGATGACACCTTTTTTCATCAGTTTGTTTGTATGCATAGACCAACCAACCTATTTTTCTGATTCCTAATCAGATTGAGCAGTTCAATTCCAATTTTACCAATCGTACTTGCTAAAAGTAAAATACATGACAATCAATCCTTTGTTGTGTAGGGCTGCAAGAGGTAATTATGGTTGTTGGGTGTTAGAGCAAGCTGACATGGGGATGGTGAAAAACATTGTATATAGTTCTTTGCATAATGAATTTGATTCGCTTTCAACCTTTGGGTTGAGGTATTTATTAGAAATCTCTAGACGTGGACCTCAAGCTCCAATAGAATAATAACCGATCCCAAGAATGTGGGGGAATGGACAACTAATTCCCCATTATTAAGGAGAATGTGATCTTTCCCTTTTTGACTTTCCTATCCTAACCGTTGTGGGCTAGGACACGTCTCCAGTCACATTCTCACGAATCGGGCGAGTCATCCATAGAGTGGGAGACCAAATCAAGAAATGAGATCACATCCCAATAAATGGGAGGCCATGGAGTATCTCACGTGGGCGATGTTCCACCTCGCATGTCCTGAGAGTTAGGGTGCCTCCTCTAGGAAACTTTTACACTTATTCCAATACATAGTCCTTCAAGCACGATGTCTTTATAAAATGAAAATTGATTTCTATTGTGTTAAGAGATGTGGTTAGGCCTAACTCAACCCTACAAAACCGGCTTGTAGGGTGAGGATTTCCCCCACTTATAAAGACATGTTCAGGCCATATATTGTCAGATGTGGGACTCTTAACACACCTCTTCACGCCCAGGACTAGACAATTGGAGCGTGGAAATAAATGGCGGGTGGTCTGATAGCGAAAACCATAGAAGGTGACCCACCAGATCTTAAATGAGACTCTTGATACCATGTTAAGAAATGTGGACAATATATGGCCGAAACATGTCCTTATAAGTGGGGACAATCCTCACCCTACAAACCGGTTTTGTAGGGTTGAGTTAGGCCGAACCACATTTCTTAACAGATTGTAAGTTGTTCATACGGGACTCTTAATTGAGTCCCTTAGGTGAGATTTTATGTTAAGTCCTTCGGGTGAGGCTCTTAATTGAGTTCCTCAAGAGAAACTTTAAGTTGATTCCCTTAAGCGAGAGTTTAAGTTGAGTCTCTTAGGCTATGTTAAAAAATTTCAAGCAGCAATATTATTTACAAAAATATCATTTATAAAATTATAATTAGTTAGGAAGCCAATTATATTAAAAACTTTTAACTATTCAACAAAATGTAGAAGTATATATTTTCTCAATTTTTAAAACTTTTCTTTCTCATATTAATGACAGTGACAATATAAACAATATTTTTAAAGTTAGTCACAATTATCTTACAAATTATTTATATTTTTTAGTTTTTTTAAATATTCTAGATTAATATTAATTTTCAAAAGAAGAAAGTAATATAATGGTGGATTTGGAGTTTGTACCACCTATTTGCCTTTATATTCTCAAATTTAATGTGCGGCTAATTTTTATTTAAATATATTAAAATAATTATAAGTTTATGTTTAGTTTTAATAATTGAATAAATGTATATTTTTAATAAAATAAAAACAAAAAGAAATTAATTAATTTAAAATTGAATTTAATTGTAAATTAATATTCATTAAAAGAAAATAAAAGAAATATTTAAAAAAAAAAGAAATAAATTACCCGTAAATATGTGAGGAGACTATAATCTCTCAGAAAACCTGAAAATGAATATAAAAATTAGGATAAGATCTAAAAAATTAGAGGTAATACAAAATTAAAATATGAAATAAAAAATTATTTAAAAAAAAAGAATAAAAAATATTTAGAAAGAGAAAAGGAAATTACCTATAAATATACTTGTAATTAACCAAATGAAAGATTATATCTTCTGGAAAAAAAGAACTTGATAACAATATTTAGAAAATTAGAGACAACACAAAAAGTGAAGTGGAATGAGAGAAGGTTTAGAGGGCAGAGAAAGTATGATAGAGGTAAAGTTTAAAAAAATGGAAGAGAATGAGAAAGAAATTGAAAATGATTGAGCTACTTTTACTATTTAGCAACGTGTCTTCACACATACCATACCATGCAACTTCCCACCACTTGTTATGAAAGGGAGTTGAGTAAGACTTTATAACAAAAAAAAGCCTGTCATTGACTAAAGAAAATAATTAATGTGAATAAATTATATGAGACGTCATTATAATTGTATTATATTTGGTCACGCAATGTCGATATGTTCTCTACGTCCAAATTGCACTTCAAAATACAGTTTTTGCTATTCCTACACTATTTTGTTACACTACCTCAGACCATTTACATGTCGGGTGTTGAAAAAATTATTAAAGAGTTGATAGTTGTAATGGGTGTTGAATGGACTATTCAAAATGAGATTAATTGGCGTTGATAGTTAAGTGGGTTAATTAGTGTTAAAAAGATTCACATAAAATACTTGACAAAACCAGTGGTGTGGTAGGATGTTGAATTTTATTCAATAAAACTATTGTAATGAGTAAATGAGTATTGAATTGTCAGGTGGAAGAGAAGGAATATAATGTGGAATGTAAAAAGTGAAAAATAGGGATTGCAAGACGAACCCAAACACGCGGGGTCCATACGCACCCGAACCCGAGTCAACGAGTGAAAACCCGAGTTGAATGTGTTTGAGTGTCACGCAATATTTCGGGCGCGGATATGGGCACACCCTCTGAGACCTAAAATTAAATAGAAAATTTCTTTAGCCACCTCCCTATGGGGGTCACCCCCAGCGAAAATCCCAAAATACCCCTGCTTTGGAAATGAACTTCCGAAGCGCTTTTTTTTTTTAAAAATTTCCACAATTCGGAAGTGCATCTCCGAAAACACCTCATGGGGGGTGTCTTCGGAGATGAACTTCCGAAAACACCTCATGGGGGGTGTCTTCGGAAATGAACTTCCGAATTATGCAGAAACTGTGTTTTTTTTTATGTTTTTTCTTAACAGTCTCGCATTTTAATTAAACGCAAACGCCAAATAAAATAAGCAACAGATAAACTGAAAATACTAATATGATAAATCAAATTCAAATAATATATACAAGCCGAAAATAATAATAATATTGTGCGAAAGATACAATCCGAAATCAAAAAATAAATAAACCCGACCACTACTGGGTGTGCCTAACCCTCTCACCCTGGACCCTCCTCTGCCGCCTGTACCCCACCGCACGGCCCGCATCAGTGACGATCATCTCCATCACGGCGACTGCATCTAGACCGCCCTGATCAACGATACTTCGATCCAACGCGTCCCGCCCAAGCATCTCTATCCGCTGGCAGATCGGCATGAGATCAATGGCGTGGTCATCCTCGGCCTACTGGTTCTCCAGGATCTCCTCGTGTGCTGGCCTAGGAGCGCCGGGAACGTCGGGTCTCAGCAGAGGATGTGACATCCGATAGAACCATGTGACGTACCCCTCCTCACTGTGCCAGTCCTGTGTGACCCGAGTGAGACGGTACTCCTGCGGTACCACATGATGCTGCCAGTCCGCCCATATGGCAGTGAGCTGCACTCGGGTCACTGTGTCGGGAGCAGCCTCAAAGGGTGACCTGGGTATCCGCTGCACGAATCCGAACTGACGCATGCACCGCTCAGGGAGATACCGGACCATGATGCCGGTCCCGCATGCCAACCAACCTGAATATAAAGCAATGCCGTCAAAGGGGACAATCTGAGCATAGTCGGCGAACGACCTCCAGGTGACGTCGTCGTGCATCGTGCGGTCCAGGTACAAACGGTATGGTCCCACCGCATCGTTCCCCCTCTGGAGAGCGTATCTGGCGGCCCTGGGCATGGCGTCCACATATGCAGGATCGTAGCGGAAGCCGTGGATGCGGGAGAAGTAGGAGATGATCCAGCTCTGAAACACAAACACGCTAATGTATTAAAAATAAATACGAAACATAAATAAATAAATAAATAAATACGATAATGTGTTAAAATAAAACGTACCGTAAGTAGTGTGCAGGATCCGACCAACTGCCTCGTCCTCCAGTTGGAGGCCTCATTCAGCTTCTGGTAGAGGTATGCCAGAGTAGCTGCCCCCCAGTTCCACTGGTGAACGGTATCCAGGTCCATGAAGTAGCGGAGGTAGGTCACGTCGACGTACCTGGCACTCTTATCCACAAAGCATGCAGCGCCTACCACATGCATGTACCAGCACCGGAGAGCGCAGCCGCGGTGATACTGTGTGAATAGCTCGTCACCCTCACCCTCAGCCTCGGCAGCCGCGTCCAGGTGGTGCTCAAAATAAGTGCTCAGTGTGGTGAACCGGACATGAGGCTCAGATGTCGTGGCGCACTCAAAGTGAGCAACCTCGTGCTCCATGCCCAAATAGAGCGTCATCCACTCAATGGCCTCGACCCTCTGGATCTTGGAGTGGGTGAGTAGCGGCCCCCTAATCGGCAGGTGGAGAAGACACTGCACGTCATGCAAGGTGATCGTGATCTCCCCAACCAGCAAGTGGAAAGAGGACGTCTCCTTGTGCCAGCGCTCCACAAATGCCCCCTGCATGCCGGTGCTGATGGTGGTGTACCCCGTCATGCCGAGCCCGCTAAGCCCTGAACCTCGCACATGGTCGTTAAACCACTCAGCTGTTGGTTTAAACAGACTGAAAATCTTCCGGGCGTGGTTAACCATTTTCAACGGCTCTCGCTCCTGTTATAAAAAAACAAATAAGCAACATATATCAAATAAGCGACAAATAAACGGTTAAATTATAAAAAATGGTGACAATTAAACGGTTAAATTATAAAAAATACCTCTCCCTCCCAGATACGATGAGCGACGTGATCGTGGTAGCTAATCAGCACGGAGGTGTCAAAGGGCCCTCCTGGATAGCCGTCCTCCTGCTCATCATCCTCTCCGGCTGGAGGGTCAACATCCGGTACCCCCTCCGGCTTGTGGTAAGTCACTGCCGCCACCTCCTCCTCCTCCTCTCGCTGGCGGGGAGAAGATGCCCGAGCCAGCCGACTCCTAGATCCTGAACCAGATGTACCCTCTCCCACGTCCACGGGAACTCGCACACGGCGTCCCCGGCCCTGCCCCCATCCCTGGGTCGACGGCAGCTGCGCCGCCGCCCGCTCGCGTCTAGCCGACGCAGTCTGAGACTCTCTCCCCTGTCTGATGCGTGCTGGTTGGTTGCCTGACATGTTCTTGTAAACAATTGAAATCGATTAATATGCGAGACAAAAGAAGAAACAAAAATAATTGAAATTCTGATACAGTTCGGAAGTTCATTTCCGAAAACTGGGATGGAGGTGTTTTTGGAAATGAACTTCCGAAACACCCATGCGAGGAAGTTTTCTGCAACTTCCATGGCAGACCCCTAAACCAAACATCAAACCTATGTCTACACATTCTAAACATCCTAAATATCAATATAAACCTAACCTAATACATTTTTTGCTATTTGTAAACACCCTAATATACATTTTAATCATAAATCAAAATGCTTACCGATTGAATAGATTGGAGGACTTTTGAATGTAATAGAGCAAGTAGATGGAGCCTTTGAGGTAGCTTGGAACTGGTTTGCACAAAAATCTCTTGCGGTGTGAGTTTGGAAGAAGATTAGGGTAAATGATTAGGGGGAGGGGGCTGTTTTGCTTAATCTGCAAAACGCGCAGTATTTCGGAAATGAACTTCCGAAATGGTGTTTTCGGAAGTGCATTTCCAAAATAAGTCAAATTTTTTTTAAAAAAAAATGCGCTTTCGGAGATGCATCTCCGAAAACACTTTTTTCTTGCATTTCGGAAATGCATTTCCGAAGTCAGGGGTATTCTGGGTTTTTCACCAGAGGTGGACTAGAAGGTAAGGAGGTGGCCAAAGAAATTCTCATTAAAAAAGTGCCCCTAAATATATATATATATATATATATATATATATATATATATATATATATATATATATATATATATATATATATATATATATATATATATATATATATATATATATATATATATATATATATATATATAAGTTGTAGGAAAATTGATGAAAAATTTCAATATTGTAACAATATTTTATGTGTTTTGTTGCGGGTTCAGGTAAAAAAACTCGAATCCAACGAGTGAAAATCCGAGTTGAATGAGTTTGGGTGGTGATTTCGAGTGCAAGTTTATGTAGTGTAAAACTCGCACTGATCTTACCGTTGTCACCCCTACTAAAAAAAATTGGTGTTAAATATGTTAACAATTATACATAATTCATTATATTGATGAATTAAATATTCATACAACTTTTCTTTTTCTCTTTGTTTATATATGTGGGCCATATGGGAAAGGTAAATTTCTTCTCTCTTTTACAATTACCACATAACATAACCAATTCACCACTTAATCACTTTAAAAGTCTTCCACTTTAATTTCTTCTCTCTTGCCATTTTCTCATCTCTTCTTCCACTATTATTTTTTTTTAGACACAAACAAGTTATCCACCTTGTATCGTTGTTAACGTTAATCAATTCATTTTATATATAGTAATTTGCATGTACTATTATGTAGTATCATTCTATATATTTATCAAGTTATAATGAAAAATCTATAACAATTCCCAAACAATTACAGCAGTTTTTGCATCTGTATTCTGTATTATACAAAACACATTCATTTAACATGTTACCATTCTTGAGAAGCTGTAATCAACCCGATCAAAACTATAAAATATTGCAATGAAAGTACTAGTTTATTGAATTTCACAAAGAAAGAGTAAACAAACACTAATTTGAAAAGTGACTGAAAATAAAATGAAACTTCTGAGAAAAGAGTCAGAGGTTGAAGAGGATGCCTTGTATAAAATGCAGATATCGGACTTGAATACATTTCTCATATTTCTTCTCCTTGTGGCTTTGTTGTGCAAAGTATGGTCTTCTCCAGATTTCTTCTCAAGTCCTATTAAAACATCATTGTCTTAAGAAAACATTCAAAAAAATATTAAATTGTGTCCACTTCCACTTTTTCAGTTTCAGTTTCAGTTGCAGCTTATCCTTCTGCTCTGCAAGAGAATCTAGTATCTTAATCAATTCTTTGATCCTAGATTCAAAAGGATTAGTAAAAGCTGGAATGAAAGTGAAAATATTGCTAGTAGAAGGTTGAGATTCGATTCTCAGCTTCTTCAACGGTGCATTGGTGGCAATCTCATCTAATAGTTGGTCAGCTTCATACATAGCATGTTTGACATCACCAAGCCACGTCTTCACGTCTGGATTCTCGTATTGCTTCTTCTCTGCATCATCCAACACTTGGTTGATAGAATTGAGTATAGACTCAAGTTTCGCTACCAATGTGTCAAGTTTGACTTTATGGAAATAGCCTATTAAATTACTTGAAGCCAACCTCTCAAAAACCACACCAAATGAAAACGAAAGAAATGCCTCAACAACCATCTCTGCCACTATTTTACTGTCACGCCAAAAAGGGTTAGAGATATAAGTGTGACATAATACAAGCTTGAGAGTCTCTTAACAAGATAGATACTTATGTTTCTTCTCTTAAAGATATGGTTCTCTTAGTTTCAAGAAACTAAACCTATGTAGGTATCGGACACTTGCACCGACACTTGTTATGACGTACAATTTATTTATTTTTTCAAATTATTATCGGTGTCTCCGTGTCAGTATCGGGATCGTGTTCAAGGTATACGTTCTTCCCAAAACTAAAGACAAAATAAAGAACCTAGGTGCATCTTCATAAAAAAACCAGAAAATAAAAGAAGTTAAGTATAAGAGATTTCTTGTGTTATATAAAGAGAGAATTGAATTCCCATGCATCATATCATAAATAAGATTTACCACGGAAGTAGAAATTAAGAAACATTAGAAAAGTGAAGTGAAAATAGCTTATAATTGAAAATGATTACACTACTTTGTACATAAACCACATGCAAACTAGTAAAAAAAATCAGTGTCTTCAGAAGACATCTTCATTCATAAACCACATGCAAACTAGTCACACAGACTTGAGAGAAAGTACATAATTATGCAAAGGATAATCATTGGTCATCAGTGAAGCAGTACTATGATATTTCATAGCTCTAAATTCCTTAAGAACATCATTGCCTTCTGAAGACAACTTTGTTCCGATATATTTCTGTAAACTATGTATGGTACAAATTTATCAGGAAGACACAATTTATTGTCAAAAGAAAGAACTGTGAAGAATTTTATGAAGCATGAACCCCAAGGAATTTGATAAGATCATGGTAGACAGAGACTTTGTATATAAATAGGTTTTGCACAACATGAGATGATGATCAATAGCATAATAAGAATATTACAGTATCCAGTCTTAATGTTTTGTAGGTAGACACAATATACACTACAGAAAAGGGAAACTAGAAAATTAACAAAGGGAAATACAGATTCTTATTAACCACACAATAATCGAAAAAAGTTGAAATCCAATTTTTTATTTATTTACACATACTTTTGAATTGATGAAAAGATTAGGAAAGTGGTTGCGCTTCATGTTGATGACAATGGTATGTCTTGGACTGCAATATCTTTGAGCTTCAGGTAGACTTTCCACTGTTCAAAATGAAACACAGTGTTATTATTACGCCAAATAAAAAATTAAGAAAAAATAAACACATGGGTTGTACTTGCCTGTGACAAACACCTCATTTCTACCCCTCAATCTATTCCTGCAAAATATCGTCAATTTCCACATAAGGGATGTGACTAATTGTATGCCAATGCTCTCCTCCCTCCTTTTGGTACTTTTCCTTAAGTAATGGACAGTCTCTAATCTTCAAAGACCCAACGGAACCCCACTCCTCTGGCAAGTGCTCAAGACTAGGGCAATTTTCAAAACATATACCACGAAGAGATTTGAAGTGAAGAAAACCCCATTCCTCTTTCGAAGCTATCAATTTAGGACAACCACAGATGTTTAGATGTGTAAGACTGGTGAACAAGTGTAATGAAAAAGGCAAGGAGGAGAACTTCCATCCTGTTATTGAAAGTTCCAACAGAGAGTTATAACAACACAAATCCAAAGAGGGACATTCTACAAAGTCTTTGAAATCCAACACCAACTCTTCCAGAAAGGGGCAGTTCATTAAATGAACCATGGAGAATTCAACATACTCAACTTTACCAAGGACAAACTTTTTCAAGCTGGATGACAATTTATTTAATAAAATTCGATCACATTCCTTTATATACAAGACTGTGATATTATCACCATTGGGAATTGATACGTCCAGCATTTTGCAACCAGTAATCACCAACATCTGTAATGAAGGAAGGTGTTGAGGCAGTGATATCCTTTTCAATTTGGGACAATTTGTAATAGAAAGCTCTGTAAGTAAAGGAAATCCTTCAATACCTAACCATTCCTCCCAATTGTTCATCCTCGCAAAACTTAAAGATTCAAGATACTTGAAGTTATTATTGGAAAACTCTTTTCCGATGATCTTTATTGCATGACAGCCTGAAATATAAAGCTTCTTGAGAGAGGGGATCTGCCCAAGTGGTGGCAAATGGGAACATAATCCACAGTACTCCAATTTAAGAGATACTAAGTTGGGTAAATGACAACCACTTAGCCAATTTGGAAAGCTATTACCTCTGTACTCTCTAATGGTGAGCATCTTCAAGTTACTATTTGGTTGAAGAGCCTTCAAGACAGATGCATTGCTTTCAACTATTGATTCGCCATAAATTCTTCCAACATCAAATGTCATATCTATTTCTTCCAAATACTTCTTATCTTTCAAAATTCTTGTAGCAACATTTGTAGGATCAATGACTTTACCCAACCCTTTAATATGAATTGTTCCACGAAGAAGGTTTAGTTTCTCCAACTCCTTAAGATCTGATCCATTTTGCTCTTCCACTATAAAACAAGACAAGTTTTGGAGATTGCTTAGACTTCCTATATTCTTTGGAATTTTCTTTATAGAATAGGGAAGTACAAGATGACGTAAATTGACGAGTTTGGAAAAATTTGAAGGGAGCTCAGTCAATTTGGAACAGCCACGCAACAAGAGTGTTTGCAAATTACACAACATACAAATGGTATTAGGTAAGCTTGAAATTCCAGTAAGAGAAAGGTCTAGATAACGCAAAAGCTTTAAATTGCTTATTTCATCAACTACCTCTGAGATGCCGCAACCATGTAATGATAACATTCGCAAATCTTTTAGTCTTGAAAACATGTCACGCTGCACAGTGTTGCTTATCAACATAGAAGGATAGCCTTTTAGTAACAGACTGCGTAGTCCCTTAAGTTCACAAATTGGCTCTAGTAATTTTTCAACAAAATTTAATTGAAGAGACCACCTAATGTGACGTGTCCTTTCAGGGATACCTTCCACCTTGGCTTCCTCTATTTGCATACAAAATTCTCCTGACACTGATTTAGCTAAATCATTGACAAGGTCATGCATGTCAAAGAAATAGTGGAATGATTGTTGGAAAAATGAAATTGACTGAAGATCACAAACAATTTCATTACCTAACTCTTCTTCACTTTTTTCTTGTCTGCAACACTTAAGCAAACCTTCTGCCATCCAAATCCTAATTAATTCAACTTTTCTAAACAAATAACCTTTAGGAAATATAGAACAATACGCAAAACAACGTTTATGATTGGAAGGTAGATTATGGTAACTCAATCTCAGCACTGGGTTAATGTTGTTGTCCCCATCTAATAAACGCCACATATCAGTCTCCAATATCTTCATCCATTCATGTTGAGAGAATTTTTTCCGCAAGAGTTGGCCCATTGTTTTTACAGCTAAAGGCAATCCTTCACACTTCTCCACAATTCTTTTGCCAATTGATTCAAGGTTTGGATTTTCACACACATTTTTGCCATGAAACGCATGTGTTGCAAATAAACTCCAACAATCGCTTTTCCCCAATTTCTGTAAATCAAGTAACTTGGAGGATTTCAAAACATTTGCTACCTCCTTGTCACGTGTTGTCACTATAATCTTACTTCCATAAGATCCATGATTAAAAGGAAGTAGTAACTGCTCCCAACAATCTGCATTCCCGTTCCAGATATCATCTAAAACAAGCAAGTATTTTTTGCCCATTAGTTTGTCTTGCAGTTTCTGTTGAAGTAAATTGAGAATAGATTCATCATCAGCTGGAGAATGAAATGACTTGAGAATTGCTTTGGTGAGCCCAACAACATCAAAAGATTCAGAAACATAAACCCATGCTTTAAGTTCAAAATGATCTTCAATCCTACTATCATTGTACACAAGCTTAGCAAAGGTGGTCTTGCCCATCCCTCCCAGACCCACTATGCTAGATACAGGTGTCGGTGTCTGGTTGCCACTGTCATTGTTTGAAAGTAGAAACTCAACCATTTCATCTTTCTCATCATCTCTACCATATATCTGGGACGCATCCACCAAATATGTAGTTGGTAGTCTTTCTGAAAATTTCGAAACGGCTCCATCTCTGTTATAAGCACGCACTCTTGTTTTTAGTTGCAGCTTATCCTTCTGCTCTGCAAGAGAATCTAGGATCTCTATCAATTCTTTGAGCCTAGCTTTAAATGGATTAGTAAAAGTTGGAATGAAGTTGGAAACAACGCTGCTGGATGGTTGAGATTCAGCTCTCATCTTCTTCAACGGTGCATCAGTGGCAATCTCATCCAAGAGTTGGTCGGCTTCATACATAGCATGTTTAACATCACCAAGCCATGTCTTCACGTCTGGATTCTCGTACTGCTTCTTCTCTGCATCATCCAAGACTTTGTTGATAGAATTGAGTATAGACTCAAGTTTATCCACCAGTGTGTCAACTTTAACTCTACGGAAGTAGTCTGTTAAATTACTTGAAGCCAGACTCTCAAAAACAAAACCAAAAAAAGACGAAAGAAATGCCTCCACAATCATTTCTTTCATTATTTTACTGTCACACACAGAAACAAAAATAGATTAGAGATATAAGCAAGATCCTGATAGGTTTTCTCTATATTATGAAATAGTTCTGTATTCTTCTATTATAAGGATATGGTTCTCTTCGTTTTAAGAAACTAAACACAAAATAAAGAACCTAGGTGCATTCTAATAAAAATAACAGTAAATTTATACACGCAATCAATATCTCCATTAAACTTTTATATATATATATATATATATATATATATATATATATATATATATATATATATATATATATATATATATATATATATATATATATATATATATATATATATATATATATATTATATATATATATATATATATATATATATATTATATATATATATTTAAAATTGAATTTGATTGCAAACTCAAATAAAAGTAGAAAATTAGTATTCACTCGAAGAAAATGAAAAAATAATGTGATTAATTACTATGCACTGTCAGTGTAAAATTCTTTCCACAATCAGTGCATCACAACCATTCACAAATATCATTTTATAAATAATTAAAATAAAAGTTAAATTTTAATAAGTATTTAACGGTCACGATTCACTGACGGTGTAAAACTGCTATACACTGTCAGTGCATATCAATTAAATTCAAAAATAATTACAAAAGAGAGAAATAAATTACCCGTAAAAATTATGTAAGAAGACTATAACCTCTCAGAAAACCTGAAAATGAATATAAAAATTAGGATAAGATCCAAGAAATTAGAGGTAACACAAACTTAAAATATGAAGTAAAAAATTATTAAAAAATAGAATAAAAAAAATATTTAGATAGAGAAAAGGAAATTACCTATAAGTATAGGTGTAAGCAAGATTTTATCTTCTAGAAAAGAGAACCTGATAATTAGAGACAATACAAAATTATGCAAGTTAAGAGATCTGAGAATATTTAGAGAAAGATTACTTGGTTGACTGAGAGGTGGAAAAAGTAAAGTGGAATGAGAAAAGACTTTGAGTCGTTGGTTTACATTCCACGGGGGATAGTTACATAGAAGTATAGTTTCATAAAAAATTATCATATTTTGGATATTAAATTTTTTAAAAATTATTTAATTTTAATTTTTTTATGTAGTTTTTTATAAAAGAAAATTAAATATATATATTTTTAAAAATTACGATTTAAATTATATTTTGATCTCAATAATGCATGTTTATGTTATTGATTGTCAAAATTAATTTTTCAAGTTATAAAAAACAAATTTAAAAACAATTCTAATTTTTTTTTTTTTATAAAAATCATTCAAAATATTAAAGCTAAAAGATAAAGGCCTATATCTTCTTTTAATTCTCATGGATAAGAATCTATGAATTTTTTTTCCTGGTCAAATGTTAATATTTTTTATTAAAAAAATATAGATCAAAAGTAGTATTCTGATTATAAATAACGAACTGTAATTTTCTATATAATATGAATTTTTTGAAGTGCAAAAAATTTCAAGCAGCAATATTATTTACAAAAATATCATTCATAATTTAGTTAAGAAACCAAATATATTAAAAACTTTTAACTTTTCAACAAAATGTAGAAATATATTTTCTCAATTTTTAAACTTTTCTTTCTCAATATTTTTAAAGTTAGTCACAATTATCTTATAAAATTATTTATATTTTTCCGTTCTTTCAAAAGAAGAAAATAATGTTTATCAAAAAATAATAATAATAATAATAATAATAATAATAATAATAATAATAATAATAATAATAATAATAATAATAATAATAATATAATGGTGGATCTGGAGTTTGTACCACCTATTATGCCTTTATATTCTCAAATTTAAGGTGCGGCTAAATTTTATTTGAATAATTATAATTTATGTTTACTTTTAATAATTGAATAAATATATATTTTTAATAAAATAAAAACAAAAAATAAATTAACTGAAAATTTAATTTAATTTTAGATTCAAATAAAAGTTACAAAAAGAGAGAAATAAATTACCCGTAAATATGCGAGGAGACTATAATCTCTCTGAAAACCTGAAAATAAATATAAAAATTAGGATAAGATGTAAAAAATTAGAGTGACACAAAATTAAAATATATATGAAGTAAAAGATTATTCAGTAAATAAAAAAGAGGAAAGGAACTTACCAATAAGTATAGGTGTAAGCAAGCAAATGAAGATTTTATCTTGCAGAGAAAGTATGATAAAGATGAAATTTAAAATGGAAGAGAGTGAGAAAGAAATAGAAAATGAATGAGCTACTTTTACTATTTAGCAACATGTCTTCCTACATACCATGCAACTTCCCACCACTTGCTAGGAAAGGGAGTGGAGTAAAGCAGTGTGTAAGACTTTATCATTGACTAGAAAATTATAGATGAAGCAGTGTGTAAGCTAAGTATGAGAGGTGGAAAAAGTGAAGTGGAATGAGAGAAGGTTTAGAGGACACACAAAGTATGATAGAGATGAAGTTTAAAATGGAAGAGAATGAGAAAGAAATAGAAAAATGATTGAACTACTTTTACTATTTATCAACGTATCTTCCTATGCAACTTCCCACTACTTGTTAGTGCACAAATCAGATACTCGTATTTAAAAGAGATTTAAGTAAAATGTTACAATCACTCACTGGGTGGCAAAACGGACCGTCTATCCCATCTTACGTCCGCTAAAAAAAGAGCGGGACGAACAAGTCCGTCACCCCGCCAAGGTGGCAGGTTGGCTTAAGAAATGTTACTTAAAAAGTTACATATGTTCACAAATAAATGTATAAAATAAAACAATCAAGAATTATAATGACTAGAATTAATTTAAAAAGGGCGGATTTAAGGCGCGTCGGGCTGAACGAATAGGCGCGGCGGACTCTGGCGCGGAGGCGGATTTTGGCAGGACGAGCATTGGCGGGCGGCAAATTTGATGGGGCAGAGTATGATAGACGGCGGACCCGAAATTCCAACCCAACCCGTCATAAAATTATGACAGATGTGCGGGCCGGTCCGACGGGCCACAACCTGTTTTGCCACCCTAATTATTAGTGATAGAAAGGAGAGGCACGAGAAGGTTGAGAAATGGATTAGAAGGCTAGAAATGGTTGGATTTGCGAAGGTACCTTAGAGTTACAATGGGAGGATCGAAGTGACTAACTATTGCAGCGATATAGTCATAAATACAAGTTTAAAGAAGAAAATGATTGTTTGCTTGTCTGTTGGAGTGATAGACCACTCTATATCCTGTTGGAGTGATAGACCACTCTATTCTGTATCAGTGTGGAGTTTTAGGAGATGAGTGATCAAATATAGGTTTGAATATGTTAAGATTATCTCGCATTGTTTCATTAAAATGAAATTATCAATAAAACAAGAAGTTTGATGTGTTTTTATTTTCATATTTCTTTCTAAGTTTGAATTTTTTGTGTGAATAGATTTTATGTTTTTGCTTTCAGGAGCTAACGAGTGTTTCAAAGACGTCGAACAAGTCATCCATCTTGTATCGTTGTTAACGTTAATCAATTCATTCTATATAGTAATTTGCATGTACTATGTAGTATTATTTTACATGTTACCATTCTTGAGAAACTGTAATCAACCCAATCAGAACTATAAAGTATTGTAATGAAAGTACTAGTTTATTTAATTTCACAAGGAAGGAATATACAAACACTAAATTGAAAAGTGACTGAAAATAAAATGAAACTTCTGAGAAAAGAGTCAGAGGTTGAAGAGGATGCCTTGTATAAAATGCAGATATCAGACTTGAATACATTTCTCATATTTCTTCTCCTCATGGCTTTGTTGTGCAAAGTATGGTCTTCTCCGGATTTCTTCTCAAGTCCTATTAAAACATCATTGTCTTAAGAAAACATTAAAAAAAAATTCTACAAATATTAAATTGTGTCAACTTTTTCAGTTTGAGTTTATGGTATGTCAATAGAGAATGTTATCACTAAATCAACCACAACAAGGAACTTGATTATAAGAAACATTGAATCACAAGATCTCACCTTGTAATTGATCGATGAAAGCCAAACCACGTGCTTCTTTTCTCTAAGTCTCATGCTTTATGAACAGACAACTAACATAAAAGAAACACAGGCTCGTAATAGTTTTATTTATTAACACGTATTTTTGAATTGATGGAAGACTACGAAAGTGGTTGTGCTTCATGTTGGTGGCAATGGTATGTCTTGATTGGCAAGATCTTAGAGGCTGACGTACAAGAAAGAGGTCACATAGACTTGCCACTGTTAAACATCAAATGCATACACAGTGTTATTAATTATTATTATACCAAATAGAAAGTTAAAAAAAAGTTAACATACAAGTTGTACTTGCCTGTGACAAACATGTCATTTCTGCTGCTCGAAATCGTCAATCCACACCGAAGGGATGTGACTAATTGTATGCCAACGCTCTCCTCCCTCCCTTTTGTACTTCTCTCCAAGTAATGGACATCTAGTAATGAACAATCTAGAAAGGGAGTTGGATAGACCCTCCTCTGGCAAGCGCTCAAGACTAGGGCAGTTGTAAATAGATAGATATGCGAGAGATTTGAGGTGGAGAAGACCCGTGTAGTTCAATGATCTTAGCTTTGAACAATGTTTCAAATTAAGATACTCGAGAGTTGGTGGCAGCAGATTCTCCTCTGGGAAGGACTCCACATTTTCAAAGTCATGACCACTAACATTGAACTCATTCAGAAAATTGAGTTGGAATAAACCCCATTCCTCTCTGGAAGCAATTAATTTTGGGCAATTGTGTATTTCAAGGTACCTCAAGTTGGAAGGCAAACCTCCCATAAGAAAAGATTCTAGCTTTGGACAATCAGACAAACACAAAGAATGAAGATTGGTGTTCAAGTGTAGTGAAAAAGGCAAGGAGGAACAGGGCCATCCTGCTACGGAAATCGCAGAAGGAGAGTTATAGCAACGTAAATCCAAAGAGGGACATTCTACAAAGCCATCAAGAACAAACTCTTCTGGAACGGCATTGTTCATTGAATTTTGCCCTTGAGAAAACTTAGTGTACTGATTTCTGCTAAGGACCAACTTTTTCAACCTGGGCGACAATTCATTTATCAAAATCTGTTTACATCCCACTACGTCTATCACTCTGATGTTATCACCCTTGGGAATTGATGCCTCCAACTCTTTGCAAATCAAAATCTCCAAGTTTTGTAAGGAAGGAAGATGCTGAGGCAGGGCCCTTTTCAATTTACAACAAAATCTTATAGAAAGATCCTTAAGCAAAGGAAAACCTTCAAGACAAAACCATTCCTCCAAATTGTCCATCCTCTCAAATTTCAAAACTTCAAGGGACCTAAACGGAACGTTCGTTGAGTTATTTCCATAAAACTCTTTGCCGATCATCTTTATTCTGGTACAATCAGAAATAAAAAGCTCTTTGAGATAGGGGAGTTGCCCAAGTGATGGCAAGTGGGAACAAAATCCACAGTTCTGCAACGTGACAGATACTAAGTTGGGTAAATGACATCCATTTATCCAATTTGGAAACATAATGCCAAAGTAGTTCTCAATAGAGAGCCTCTTTAAGTTGCTATTTGGTTGAAGAGCCTCCAAGACAGACACGTGGCTTTCAACTACTGAGTCATACATTTTTTCTCTTCTGTCATTGAATTTCATAAGTATTTCTTCTAAATACTTCTTATCTTTCAAAATAACGTCTACATGATCATAGGAATTACTCAGCCCATTGATTTGAATTGTTCCATGAAGATGGTTTAGTTTCCCCAACTCCTCAAGATCATATCGTTTCTCCACTTCCACTACAAAATAAGGCAAGGTCTGGAGATTGCTTAAATTTCCTATATGCTTTGGCATCTTCTTTATAGAATAAGGAAGTTCAAGATGGCGTAAATTGATGAGTTTGGAAAAATTTGAAGGGAGCGTAGTCAACTCACAACAGTCTCGCAACAAGAGTGTTTGCAAGTTATACAACATACAAATGGTATCAGGTAAGCTTGTAATCTCAGTGTAAGAAAGGTCCAGATAACGCAAAAGCTTTAAATTGCCTATCTCATCAACTAGCTCTGAGAGGTCAGAATACCTAAATGATAACATCCGCAAACATCTTAGCCTTGAAAACAGATCACGTTGCACATTGTTGGCTATCAGCTTTGCTCTATTTCTTTCTAGTGACATAGCTCTATTACCTTCTAGTAACAGACTACGCAGTCCCTTAAGCTCACAAATTGGTTCTAATAATTTATCAACACAATTTAATTGAAGAGGACACAAAATGTGACGTGTCCTTTCATGGATACCTTGCACCTTAGCTCCGTCTATTCGCATACAAAATTCTCCTGACACTGATTTAGCTAAATCATTGACAAGATCATGCATACCAAAGTAGTTATTAGCAATTGGTTGTTGGAAAAATGAAATTGACTCCAGATCACTTAAAATTTCATTACCAAACTGTTCTTCACTTTCTTTTGTTCCACAACACTTTAGCAAACCTTCTGCCATCCAAATCTGGATTAATTCATCTTTTTCAAACCAATAACCTTTAGGAAATATAGAACAATAAGCAAAACAACGCTTCTGATTGGAAGGGAGATTATGGTAACTCAATCTCAGCACTGGGTTAATGTTATTGTCCCCGTCTGATAAACGCCACATATCAGTTTCCAATATCTTCATCCACTCATGTTGAGAGAAATTTTTTCGTAAGAGTTGGCCCAATGTTTTTAAAGCTAAAGGCAACCCTCCACACTTGTCCACTATTTTCTTACCAATTGATTCAAAATTTGGATATTCACTTACATTTTTGCCACGAAACGCATGTGTCTCAAATAATCTCCAACAATCGTTTTTCTCCAATTGCTGCAAATCAAATAATTTGGTGGATTTCAAGACATTTGCCACTTCGTTGTCACGTGTTGTCACAATAATCTTACTTCCAGAAGATCCATGGTTAAAGGGGAGTAGCAACTGCTCAATAATTTCCTCATTTCTGTTCCAAAAATCGTCCAAAACAAGCAGATATTTTTTGCCAAATAGTATCTGTTGCAGACGCTGTTGGAGTAGATTGAAAATAGATTCATTATCTAATGAAGAATGAAATGACTTGAGAATATCTTTGGTGAGTCCAACAGCATCCGAAGTTTCGGAGACATAAACCCAAGCTTTAAGTTCAAAATGTTCCTCTATCACGTGGTCATTGAACACAAGCTTAGCAAAAGTGGTCTTACCCATTCCACCCAGACCCACTATGCTAACTACAGGTACCTGGTTATCATTGCCATTCTTTGAAAGTAAAAATTTGATCATTTCATCTTTATCAGCATCTCTACCATATATTTGAGACGCATCCACCAAATATGTAGTTGGCAGTCTTTCTAAAGTTCTCGAACCAACTCCAATTTCATTACGAGTCCAAGCTCCCTTTTTCAATTCCAGCTTATCCTTCTGCTCCGCAAGACAATCTAGGCTCTGTATCAATTCTTTAAGCCTAGATTTAAATGGATCAATAAAAGTTGGAATGAAGTTGAAAATAGTGCTGGTAGATGGTTGAGATTCGACTCTCAGCTTCTTCAACGGTGCATCGGTGGCAATCTCATCTAATAGCTGGTCCGCCTCATAGATAGCATGTAACATCACCAAGCCACGTCTTCATGTCGGGATTCTCGTACTGCTTCTTCTCTGCATCATCCAACACTTGGTTGATAGAATTGAGTATAGTCTCGAGTTTGTCCACAAGTGTGTCAAGTTTGACTCTACGGAAGTAGTCTATTAAATTACTTGAAGCCAACCTCTCAAATACCACACCAAATAAAGACGAAAGAAATGCCTCAACAACCATCTCTGCCACTATTTTACTGTCATACCAAAAAGGGTTAGAGATATAAGTGTGACATAATACAAGCTTGAGAGTCTCTTAACAAGATAGATAGTTAAGTTTCTTCTCTTAAAAATATGGTTCTCTTAGTTTCAAGAAACTAAACCTATGTAGCACCGATACCTCAGAAAAAAGGTATATTTGTGTTTGTGTCGGTTTCAAACACCTGCACCGATACTTGTGATTACGTTTAATTTATTCATTTTTCAAATTACTATCGGTGTCGCTGTGTCAGTATCGGGATCGTGTTCGGGTGTTCGTTCTTCATAGAACTAAACACAAAATAAAGAACCTAGGTGCATCTTAATAAAAAAAAACAGTAAATAAAAGAAGTTAAGAACTCAATTAAAATTCTAGCATAAGAGATTTCTTGTGTTATATAAAGAGAGAAAGGAATTCTCATGCATCACATATTAAATAAAATTTATTATGGAAGTAGAAATTAAGAAACATTAGAAAAGTAAAGTGAAAATAGCTGGAAAACGAAAATGAATACAATACGAAATTAAGAGAACGAGAGAGTTACCTGAGGCTGTTTTCACTTAGTGAGATTGAGATCAATCACCAAACAGAGAAAATGAATGAATGAATTTAGAAGAGAAGCAGCATCGTCAACGGAACAAAATGATCAAAAACCAGTCACCAACCATGATGTTCATTTATTTATTATTCAATCTTCTACCACTTGCACTCTGTTCACAACATTCAACACTATGACATAATTTGATAAAAAAAAATTATTTACTACTTGACTAATGATATGTATATTAAGTGTAGATTTGAATTCACAATTTTCTATTTATAAAATAAAGAAAGAGTGAGGTATAGGTAGGCTACTCTTTTAGGAAAAGTGGGTATTTTATTTCAAAATTGATTCCATGCAGTTTTTTTTTCCAACAATGATGCAGGTACACTATCGATCAACGTCTGATATTGGTCCAACCTTCTAAAAATAAAAATTTATAAAGAGATAAAGATATTACCTCTAAATATGTGAATAATCAAACTCAGAATATGATCTCCTGCAGAAAGAAAACTTGAAAATAAATATAAAAATTAGAGTAAGATTAAGAAAATTAGAGACAACAAAAATATTAAGTGCAATATAGAAGAAAAAAACCGATTAAATCTCCCAATGAAACAGAAAAATTACTTGATTGAAAGTGTATGAAAGCGAAGAAACTCAAAATAAGATCTAAATAAGATACAAATTTAGAGGGGAGGATAAAGAAACAGAAAAATGGATGAAACAGCTTTATAGTACATTTCACACACCAAGAAAAATAATGTTATCTTCCCATCAATTGCAAGGAAATAGGAAGATAGTAAAATAAATTTGGTCAACACTAAATTAGTTAAATATGTATCCCAATTTCAAAAACGAACAATCAAAGGAATCTCAAAGAAATGGACCACAGATAATTAATGGAGTACTTAATTCAATTGCATATGCCATACACCATAAACTAACAACAGCATTGTGAAAGTAAGACTTCCTTACTTTCCTAAACATACAACAATTCTCTACCCTGTTAATCGAATTAATTGTATCATTACTAAAAAGTCTTAAATATGAATCTGGTTTAATAGTAAATTATCAAACTACACTAACCTTTACTTAATTAGGAAGTTAGGTAGTTAGCAATACTTGCAGCAGCAATTAGAATAGTTCATTTAAACACAGAACAATAAAAGAAACTATGTCAAACATACGCAATTGGTGCTCCAGATAACTCACTGACTTCAGCAGCATCAGTAACCTGCTGTTTACGTATAAACTCATTCCTATTTGAAGTTCCGCTATTAAAAATGTGCTAAATCGAGTCTAATATAACAAGTTTTACCACAAGTCCACAACAACTTCAAAAACCTATTTAACACGAACTCGAGCACACAAAAAATATACCTGTAAAGGGTTATCGATAGTGCATACACGATAACACGACAGAGCTCCTTTGAGGCATATAGCACTTGGATCCTTTAGTTTTATTTCCTATAAGATTGGAGAAAAAAGGAACAATTAAACACAAATATAGACAAAATACATGTAAAGCCAATAGAAGATAGCATTAATAAAAAACTAGACATACCCTTTTTGGTCAAGTCAGCTGGTTCAGTACTTCCAGAACCGGTCCCAGAAAAACCCTGCATCAGCCTCAATATCATTTTCCCCACACCCCTTGCATAATTCCAAAATCTGTATAATTCTCAATTTTTAAAATTAAAAAAAAAAAAAGGATTTTTATCACTAGTTCAAGTCATAACTGATAGGAATGGATCGGACCCCACAAGTGATGATGGGGATGTGTTAGTTAACAAAGATAATTTGGGGCCTAAACAATGGAGAGTATATGTGAGAAAGAATAAGAAAGGCCCAGTTAATTAGTATTCCCATATAAATAGGAGTTAGTTTAGATTTCCCATATAAATAGGTGTATGGGGCAGTAGCTAGGTATCTTATTATTATTTTCTGTTTTCCTTATTAGGATTTAGGCAGTGAGAGAATTGTTTTCTCTAACTGAGGAGCATTTGCTCTGGATTTCTTTTCTGTTTTCATAATCATTAATAAATTAATTTTCTCCATTATATTCTACCTTTCCTCTGTTCTATCAATTGGTCCGACCTACTGTGTTCATGCAAACCAGAATGGCAGAGAGAATTACTGCAGTTGAGGAACGCTTGGGACGTGTGGAAACCAGTATTGAGGAATTGCGTACTTTCCTTGCTGCGGAAATTCAGCGGGCGATAGGGAATCGTGGATCACCTCAAACAAGCGGTGAAACGGTTACCTCACCGTTGGATGAGTTTCGTTTGTCCGCAAAGAAGGTGGAGCTGCCAGCTTTTACCGGCGACGATCCGGTGGCATGGATCACTCGTGCTGAGACATACTTTGAAGTACAACGAATCTCTCGGGATGTTCGTATTCAGTTGACAAAGTTGAGCATGGAAGGCCCTACTATCCATTGGTTTAACCTATGGCATGATTCAACAGAGGAATTGTCATGGGAGAACCTCTGTGCAGCAATGATGGCGAGATTTGGAGGAGGTCGTTTGGAGAACCCGTTCGAAGAACTCAAGGATTTGAAGCAATCTGAGACGGTGGAGGATTACATAGCCGAATTTGAATTGTGTTCCTCTCAGTGTGGAAGGTTACCAGAACAACAATTTCTGGGCTATTTTATTGGTGGTTTACGTCACGATATCCGTTCTCGAGTAAGAACATTCAAGCCGCACAACCGGTATGTAGCGATGCAATTGGCACGTGATGTGGAACGTGAATTTGCTGAAAATTCAGGTCATGGATCTGGTTCACGTTACAAACCGGGTCATGGCTCTTGGACAAAATCTCAAAAACCTAATTGGGCTTTTCGCGAAGGGGAAGGAAAAGGTTCTGCAATTCAGACCCAGAATAATAACTATTTGGGCAAAACGCGTGCTGGTTCGGGTTCTGGATCTCAAACCGGGTCAACACGACCTACTAATTCTACAGCATCTTCTCGCCCAAATTTAGGGGACAATTTGCGCCGTAATTCTCGTGGTGTTCGCCATCTACCAAGTGCAGAAGTTAATGAACGTCGTGCAAAAGGACTCTGTTTTCGCTGCAACGAACGATGGGATCCTCTCCATCAATGTGCAACAAAACAGTTACGATTGATTATCTTGGGAGATGATGAAATTGTGAACGATGAAGGAGAGATTGTCGTGTTAGAGGCTGACTCAGAAGAAGAGCTCACACAAGAGGAATTAGAATGTAAAACCATGGGACTGTTTGGTGTATCCACTAATCCAAACCAAGCCTGGACGATGAAATTGGAGGGATGTTTACAAGGTGCATCTATTCTGGTTCTTATTGACAGTGGAGCCACGCATAATTTCATATCCCCTAAGGTGGTAGAAACCCTCGGATTGCCTATGGTGCCTTCTAATCCCTGGGGTGTTAAGTTAGGAGATGGTCATCGTGTCTTAACTAGGGGTAGATGCAATGGAATTCAGTTGAACGTGGGAGCGGTGCAGATTTGTTTTGATGCTTATGTGTTGGAGTTAGGAGGTGTGGATTTGATTTTGGGAGTTGTGTGGCTGGAAACATTGGGAAAGGTGACCATGGATTGGAAAGAAATGTCAATGGTGTTCAACCATAAGGGCCGTATGGTGAAATTACTTGGTCAGGCTGTAGATGATAAGATGGCTGCATTCCAAAGCATTATCACTCCTTCTCGAATGATAGCAGGCTGTGAATGGCCTACCTTGATGGAGGTGCTAGGATCACCGGTGTCGCGAGTCTCTGATCATCAAACTAAGGAGTTGGGAGGATTGTTGGATCGTTTTGTTATTGTGTTTAAAGAAATTCAGGGTCTTCCTCCGCCAATAAACACTTGCCATTCAATTGACCTTTTACAGGGTGCTGGTCCGGTAAGTGTGCGGCCTTATAGATATCCTCATTTACACAAGGATGAAATTGAAAAACAGATTCAGAGCCTACTCCAACAAGGGGTGGTGAGAAACAGCACCAGTGCTTTCTCTAGTCCCGTCATTTTGGTCAAGAAGAAGGATCAATCTTGGCGGATGTGTGTAGATTATCGTGCACTCAACAAGGTAACAATTCAGGACAAGTACCCTATTCCTGTTGTAGATGAATTGTTAGATGAGTTACATGGTTGCAGTTACTTCTCTAAGCTCGATCTTAAATCTGGTTATCACCAAATTCGTATGAAGGAAGAGGATATTCATAAAACGGCTTTTCGGACCCATGAGGGTCACTATGAGTTTTTGGTTATGCCGTTTGGCCTCACCAATGCTCCTGCAACCTTTCAATCGGTAATGAATGCAATTTTCAAGCCCTTTCTAAGAAAGTTTGTCCTGTTTTTTTTCGATGATATCCTAGTATACAGTAGTAGTTGGGCTGAACATTTGCAGCACTTGGAGGTGGTTCTTAATATTCTGAAACAACATCAGTTTGTGGCAAACCAGAAGAAATGTACCTTCGGTCAGCACCAAGTAGAATATTTGGGCCATGTCATTTCTAAAGCAGGGGTTGCTGTTGATCCTGCCAAGGTTAGCAGTGTGTTACAATGGCCGATTCCTAAGAATGTCAAAGGAGTGCGAGGTTTTTTGGGGTTAACCGGTTATTACAGAAAGTTTATAGCCAACTATGGAAGAATCGCTAAACCCTTGACAGAATTGACAAAGAAGGATGGTTTTAGCTGGAATGCAGCAGCTGCTGAAGCTTTTGAGAAATTAAAAGTAGCTGTTACAACTGCCCCAGTTTTAGCCCTACCCAATTTCAAGGTTCCATTTGAAATCGAATGTGATGCCTCAGGAAAAGGAGTTGGTGCAGTGTTGTTGCAATCAAAGCATCCCATAGCATATTTTAGCAAGGCTTTTGAATCATCTAGGTTATCCAAATCTGCCTATGATAAGGAGTTGATGGCTTTGGTTTTAGCTATTCAACACTGGAGACATTATTTGTTAGGAAGGAGGTTTGTGGTTTATTCTGATCAAAAGAGCCTAAAACACTTGTTGCAACAACGTATTACCACAGCAAATCAGCAAGAATGGATGGCTAAGTTGTTGGGTTTTGACTTTGAAGTGGTGTACAAGGTGGGAGTGGAAAATAAAGTGGCTGATGCTTTATCTAGACAGCATGAGGATGCGGAGTTGCAAGCTATTAAATCCTATCCTATTTGGCAGCAGAGCAGCCAGCTACAGCAAGAAGTATCAAATGATCCTTTGCTTAAAAATATTGTGGAGGCTATTCAAAAGGATCCTAACGCTAAACCTGGTTTTGCTTTAAAAGGCGGCATATTATTCTACAAAAATAGGTTAGTTATACCTGCTAACTCACCACTTATTGAGGAGTTACTAAAAGATTTTCATTCGTCTCCGAGTGGGGGTCACTCCGGCTACCTACGCACTTATAGGAGAATGGCGGGAACTTTATATTGGCAAGGGATGATGCGGCGGGTGCAAGATTTTGTGAAAGCTTGTGATACTTGTCAACGCCAAAAATATACAGCAACTACTCCTAATGGATTACTACAACCTCTTCCTATTCCGGTTTTGGTATGGAGTGAGATATCTATGGATTTCATTACTTGTTTGCCTAAAAGTAATGGATTTGAAGCTATATTGGTTGTTGTGGATCGTCTCTCCAAGTACAGCCATTTCATTCCTCTTAAACATCCATTTACGGCTCGTTCAATAGCTGCTATTTTTGTGAAGGAAGTGGTTAGATTACATGGAATTCCGGAGTCTATTCTTAGTGATCGTGACCCCTTATTTGTGAGTATTTTTTGGAAAGAGTTGTTCAAGTTAGTAGGCACGGTGCTTAAAATGTCCTCGGCATACCACCCCCAAACGGATGGCCAAACAGAAGTGATTAATCGTTGCTTAGAGGCCTATCTACGTTGTTTTATTGCAGATCAACCTAAGACATGGGCACACTGGATTCCGTGGGCAGAACTGTGGTATAATACAACATTTCATGTGTCTACGGTGTTCTCCCCTTTCGAGGTAGTATATGGCAGAAAGCCTCCAGTGTTGGTGCATTTTTTGGAGGGCGAAACCAGAGTAGAAGCTGTAGCACAGGAGTTAAGGGACAGAGATGAGGCGCTGCGTCAATTGAAAACTAATTTACTCAAAGCCCAGGAGTACATGAAATACCAAGCTGACAAGAGGCGCAAGGAAGTGCAATTTGAGGTTGGTGATTGGGTTTTCCTCAAATTACGTCCTCATCGACAACACTCGGTCGTGCAAAGAATCCATCAAAAACTAGCCCCTAAATTTTTCGGACCTTATCAAATCATGAAGAAGATAGGGCAGGT
This sequence comes from Vicia villosa, assembly GCF_029867415.1. Taxonomy (NCBI): domain Eukaryota; kingdom Viridiplantae; phylum Streptophyta; class Magnoliopsida; order Fabales; family Fabaceae; genus Vicia; species Vicia villosa. The sequence continues at coordinate 206,163,551 of NC_081182.1, forward strand.
TGCTTATAAGTTAAAGTTACCACCAACATCTAAAATACATCCTACATTTCACGTGTCGCAATTGAAGAAAGCGGTGGGAAACTATACTACTACTACTCAGCTACCTATCAGTTTAGAGTCAGAAAAAGGGGATATTACTCCGGCCAAGGTTTTGTCATGGAGGGATAAGTTTGATGGTGGACAGCACAAGAGAGAATGGTTGATTCAATGGGAAGGGATGGATGTTGGAAATGCTACCTGGGAAGAGGAACTGTTGTTGAAGAGTCAATTCCCTGATCTGCGCCTTGAGGACAAGGCTAATGTTGTAGGTGGGGCTGATGATAGGAATGGATCGGACCCCACAAGTGATGATGGGGATGTGTTAGTTAACAAAGATAATTTGGGGCCTAAACAATGGAGAGTATATGTGAGAAAGAATAAGAAAGGCCCAGTTAATTAGTATTCCCATATAAATAGGAGTTAGTTTAGATTTCCCATATAAATAGGTGTATGGGGCAGTAGCTAGGTATCTTATTATTATTTTCTGTTTTCCTTATTAGGATTTAGGCAGTGAGAGAATTGTTTTCTCTAACTGAGGAGCATTTGCTCTGGATTTCTTTTCTGTTTTCATAATCATTAATAAATTAATTTTCTCCATTATATTCTACCTTTCCTTTGTTCTATCAATAACAAACAAAATCTATACAACAATAACCAAGCCTTATCTCATTAAAATTAAACCATAATGTTCTATCCAGGACCATGTTTCTATCCAAACCATTAATCTCGACATCCATGTTAACAATTTCTCTTATAGTTTTTCTAAGTCTTCCTCTACCTCTAGTTGTTTGCCTCCTCTCCATTTGATCTACTCTCCTTACAACATAATCTACAGGTCTTCTCTCTACATGTCCAAACCACCTAAACCTATTTTCTACCATCTTTTCTATTATAGGTGCTACCCCAACACTTTATAATATTTTCACCTCTAATTTTATCTCGTCTAGTCTTACGACACATCCAACGCAACATTTTCATTTCTCTCTACTACACCACAAACTCAATATATCACAACATGATATTACTACGTCACAAAACCCAATTTAAACAACCTTAAATCCTCCTTTATCCTTACCCTCACCTTTTCACAAACAAGTCAATAACACACACAAAACCAAAAATAAACCATCCAAACAACCCCCTTTTCACAACAACCCCAATACATCACATCATAATCAAACTCACATTCATATATTACAATTTACAACCTACAATTTAAAACTACATTTAAAATCTATTGAAACAAACTCCTTTACCAATTATTAATAACATGTATGATGCATAGTAACAAAAAGCAGATGAAATTGGAAACTTACCGTTCGAATTGGGTTTTTAGAGTTACAGATATTGAAATGAGCTTTCCAGGTTTAAAGAGTGTCATTTCCAGGTTTTCCGAAAGACGATTGGGTTGCGAAGCCAATTCTTTCCACTTGTTCCAAATGAACGACGCCAGTTCTTCATTCTCCGGACACCGAACCCGAGTCTGGTTCTCCATTCCGGTTCGGGTTTGTTTGGGTTTCGGTGAACGCACCATAAAAGTGGTTAATTAATTCGGGATAAAAGTGGTTAATTCAGATATTTATCTCCAAAAGTATTCTTAATGAGTGAAAAAAATGTATTGAATATTTATCTCCGAAATCTTGAAAAGTAATTTTAGGCATGTAGCTCTTGGTTTCTTTAGTTTTATTTCCTATAAGATTGGAGAAAAAAGGAACAATTAAACACAAATATGGACAAAATGCATGTAAAGCCAGTGGAAGATGGCATTAACAAAAAAACTAAACATAGGGAGGCATACCCTTTTTGGTCATGTCAGCTGGTTCAGTACCTCCAGAACCGGTCCCAAAAAAACCCTGCATCAGCCTCACTATCATTTTCCCCGCACCCCATACACTATTCCAAAAAAAACAGCATTATTAGATCGGAACACTGTAAAACCCAATTTTAAACCAATCACTAAGCAGCCAACAACCTTTTTCACTCAAAATCTGTATAAATTCTCAATTTTCAAAATAAAAAAAGGAGTTTTATCACTATAATTCAAGTAATAACAAACAAAATGCATACAACAACAACCAAGCATTATCTCACTAATTGGAGTCGACTACATGGATCAAATTACACTATAATGTTCTATCCACGACCATAATTTTCCAAGTCTTCCTCTACCTTTAGTTGTTTGCCTCCTATCCATTTGATCTACTCTCCTTACAACAGAATCTACAAGTCTTCTTTTTACATATCCAAACCACCTAAGCCTATTCTCTACCACCTTTTTCTACTATATAGATGCTACCCCAACACCCTAATATTGTCATTTCTAATCTTATCTTGTCTAATCTTACCACACATCCATCGCAGCATCTTCATCTCTGCTACACCACAAACTCAATATATCACAACATAATATTACTACACCACAAAACCCAATTTAAACAACCTTAAATCCTCCTTAATCATTACCCTCACCTTTTCACAAACAAGTCAATAACACACACAAAACCAAAAATAAACCACCCAAACAACCACCCCCTTTCACAACAACCCAATACATCACATCATAATCAAACTCACATTCATATATTACAATTTACAACCTACAATTTATAACTACATTTATAATCTATTGAAACAAACTCCTTTACCAATTATTAATAACATGTATGATGCATAGTAACAAAAAGTAGATGAAATTGGAAACTTACCGTTCGAATTGGGTTTTTAGAGTTACAGATATTGAAATGAGCTTTAGAGGGTGTCATTTCCAGGTTTTCCGAAAGACGATTGCGTTGCGAAGCCATTTGTTTCCACTTGTTCCAAATGAACGACGCCAGTTCTTCATTCTCCGGACACCGAACCCGAGTCTGGTTCTCCATTCCGGTTCGGGTTTGTTTGGGTTTCGCTGAATGCACCATAAAAGTGGTTAATTAATTTGGGATAAAAGTGGTTAATTCAGATATTTATCTCCAAAAGTATTCTTAGTGAAAAAAATGTATTGAATATTTATCTCCGAAATCTTGAAAAGTAATCTACCTAATCTAAATGCAACGTTGTCATGATGACAACTTTTGCAACAACCCTAAACCTAATAATGACGTGTCATTCTAATATAGAACTAATGCTGACGTGTCAATCTCTTAAAATTTCTAATACTAGTACTTAGACCCGTGCGAGGCACGGGTTAAATATTTTCTAAGTAAAAATTTTCATTTTAAAAACACTTATAATTTATAAATTTTGCTTATAGTTAGATTACTATTGTATAGATAAAATGTCATTGTTATTAATAATATACATAAAAAAGTTTACTTAACTAATTTATTTTGTAAATTATAAAATAATTTGGGCATTTCTAATTTATTAATAATTTGTGTAAATTTTAAAAAAAATTAACTCGTTAAATAATTGTATCAATAGTTGTCTTTTTCCGTTTATAAAAATATTTGCAACTTATATAATTGTATCATCAATTGATTTTTCCCGTTTATAAAAATATTTATAACTTATTACAGTTTATAATAATAATTGTATCAACAGTAAACTTTTTCATATTTGTAACTTATTCTCTTTTATATAATTGAATTAATTAATTAATGTTTTAAATGTATCCCATAAAATTAAATTAAATATGAGTAATCAATTAAATAATAATTAAAAATATAGTATAAATCTTTAAATTACGTAAAAGAGTTTAATAAATATGTATTGATAGTGGGAAAACTTGCTAAAGAAGGAAATCAAAAGATTAAAAAAACATCAAATCTATTTGGAGGACGGCGGGTCGCGCAACGTTATTATAAGTAGTAAATAATTATGTTAGAGTAATGATTAAAAAATATAGATAAAAAATATACTATTAAAAATAATAAATAAAAATATGTCAATTCGTGCTTGTGATACAAATATGAATTAATTGTATAGTGTAGAATTATTTTATTAATTTTTAAAGGGAAATTGTGTTAATTCAATAAAATTAGAAATACAAATTAAGTAGTCTCGGCTCGTATGTATTATCTATTTTAGTAGAAAAAATAAATTAAATAATAAAAAATTAAGTAGTCCTAGTCCCTAGGGCATGTTTATTTTAAGTAGTATTGACCCGTAAAAAATGTATAAAATAGATCTTTTATTTAATATATAATAAAATAAATTGAACAAAAAGAATGACAAATTTGTGTTTTTCATAAGAAAGTTGTGTTTTTCATACATCATAATTGTCTCATGTCTAAAATAAATATTTATAGTAATTTTTAGTATAAATACAATTTGCATAGGTATATAATTATGTGTAATTTCAATGTAAATATTTCTAATATTAAATTTAAATATACCATAAATATTAAATTGTATTTTAGTTATAAACTAAAACCCGTTTTAATATGAATCTATTCAATAATAACATATAATAATATATGGTTTATGTAAGAAAATTATATCATCTCATTCACTAAAACAAAAACAAAAATGTCAAACTACATTAGCCTCTAAAATATTTTACTAACACAAATGAAAAATGACTCTTACGATATTAGAAGATAAAAAATTGAATATAATAAAATATATCAAATTAATTTATTGATCCTTTATTAAATATAGTAAGAGGATATAAATTGTCCAAATTCTACAATATCAAATTTTATAGTAATAAATTTATGTATTAATCAAATATTTTAAAAAAAATTTAGAATAAATATTAACATTTCATTTAAAAAAAATACAAACTTTTTAGATAAACTAATATTTTAATATAATTCGCTACACTTTGATTGTGTTTGTAATTATAGTTAATATAGTACATATATTCTTTATTAAAAAATATCACAAATAAATAAAATTTATAGATACAAATTATTATATATTATTTTATTTATTTTTTAATAAAATAAATATATTTTTGTTGCAAAGTAAATTTTATGTTAAACAAATTTTAAATTTCAAAATAATATTAAATTTAATAAATTATTTAATTATTGCTCTAAATTCATACTTTGGTTATAGGTTTAAAAGAATAAATATGTCAGTTAAACCAAGTTTCTATGTAATGGTCAAAAGAAAAAAAATAACTTCAAATATCAACAAAGAGATAATATTGAAATAAAGAACGTAAAAAGATAAGATACAAAGATCTACAATTGTTACGACACACAAAAAAACGATAAAATGATAAATGTAATAAGATGGAGGTATATCTACATCATAACGACAATAAAGCTAAGAATGGATTATTGTGGATTTTAAATATAATAGTAATAATGAAATACATTAATGAAATACATGTATTAAAAAATAAAATAACATTTTGTTTTTATTTTTTTTAATTGGAGTACATGTATTAAAAAAAATGAACAATCTTCATCTTCAAGTCTCAAAGTAACTGAACATTACTATTACTATCAGTAATGTTATGGAACCCACCATTAATCGAACAGTCATCTCCTCTCAGCTTCTTCACGGTTCACACACAAAATCAAACATTTTTAAATCTGAAAAATTTTAATAATCAAAAAGTTATCTCCAAACAAATCAAAAAAAGCAACCAATGATGTGGAACTTAAGAAACATCATATACTTATAACAACAACCTTTGATATCCTTACCCTTACCGAAGTCAAATATTTTATACATAATTCAGAAAATCAATATCTACTAACAATTGCCCAACCAAACACCCAACCCAAACCTTTTCAATTTCATCCAATTGCGAAACCACCTAACCACCACAAACTTCGGGCGGCGACGAATTCCACAGCATAACCCTTCGGCAGATCTGAAACAGAGAGAAAAAGAGAGACAACCTGTATTTACTGGATTTTCAGAAAAAACTCAACATGCTTAGATCTCTAAAACACAGAAATAATGAAGAATCAAACTTTACCTCTGTTGTTCAAAAACTTTAAAAGTTTATGAACTTCACAAAAAAAACCAATACGTATTAAAAAAAATGGCTCTAAAATGGGATTCAGGCTCTGAGGTTTATATAGGAATATGTTAGAATTCAAACAGTTTGTATTTTAATGTAGGAGGAAAATTCAAAAGCCTTGTTTGAATTTGAATAAATGAATATTTTGATTAATATGTGAAAGAAATATCAAAAGGCATTGAAAATTGTTGGAAATGGAAAACTGAATTGATTTAGCGTAAAAGTCTATCATATTGGAAGCATTGGAACTGATGAAAAACTGAATTGATTTAGCGTAAAAGTCTATCATATTGGAAGCATTGGAACTGATGAATTATGAAAATGAGTTGGTTCACGTGAAAAAAATTTGGGGAAAATAAATGGTCCATAATTATTATAAAAAATCTATAAATTAAATAGGCTGATAATTAATTATTAATTATAAATAATAATGATAAGACCTAAATAAATATATAATAATTTTTTTAAAAATTGAATTATTAAATTAACAATTATAGTAAGATTTCCGAATGTAGAAATAATAAAAATAGTAAGCTCTCTAGAATTGTGACATTTGTCAAAATTGCCAAAAATCTCATTTTGCTTTATTATATTGTATGATTAATTAACTATTTGTATTATAATATTTTAAAACATTAATTAGACAAATCTATTAATAATAATAATAATAATATTAAACAACCAATATTAATAAAATAATAATATAAGTAATAATATAAATAATTATTTTTTAAAGAATCTACTCAAATATTTCATAAATTTTATGTTTTCAAATCCCTAAATATTTCATAAATTTCTTAAGTAATATTTTTATGTATGAAATTAATAAGAGATTAAATATATAATGAGAGCATCCCTAAATATTTGTATATATAACTTTTAAAAAGACGTAATTTAAACTTATGTAATGGTATAAATACTACATCTACTTAATCTAAATGCAACGTTGTCATGATGACAACTTTTGCAACAACCCTAAACCTAATAATGACGTGTCATTCTAATATAGAACTAATGTTGACGTGTCAATCTCTTAAAATTTCTAATATTAATTAACTATTTGTATTATAATATTTTAAAACATTAATTAGACAAATCTATTAATAATAATAATAATAATAATATTAAACAACCAATATTAATAAAATAATAATATAAGTAATAATATAAATAATTATTTTTTAAAGAATCTACTCAAATATTTCATAAATTTTATGTTTTCAAATCCCTAAATATTTCATAAATTTCTTAAGTAATATTTTTATGTATGAAATTAATAAGAGATTAAATATATAATGAGAGCATCCCTAAATATTTGTATATATAACTTTTAAAAAGACGTAATTTAAACTTATGTAATGGTATAAATACTACATGGTATAAATACTATGTAATTTTTATATATGTTAGCTTTCATATACATTTTCATATTTTTATATTTTTCATAAAAATCGTAACTGTTTTTTGTTAGATATAAATTTTCTATGAATAAAAAAATTTAAGAATGATTATTCATATATAGGAATATGAGTAAATATGGTTAGAATTTTATTAGATTATACATTTTAGTTATTTAATAATATAGAAAATGATGATTTTAACATTGGGATATCAAACAACAAAATCATTAAAAAGTCGATTAAATTTGATAACCCCTCAAATTTTTATTGTCTGTTTTAGAATAACAATACATTAAAATTAGTTATTGTCAATTATTAGTATTTAATTAAATAACTTTTCATTTAATATTTAAATTTCTTCGTTAAAAAATAAATAACTCATTAAATGAAATTTTTTTATTAAGTTTTATATATAGTCATTAGTTTTCGGTTATGAAATCACAATAACATTCATTTATCTCTCAATTTATATAACTCACTCAAATCATAGTGTTGTTCTCCAATTAAAAAAGATCATAGCAGCAAAATGCAACACGTTAATCAAGACATGAAACCTCCACAATTTGGCTTAAAAAGCCCCGCAATTCAACTGCGTTTTTTGTAGTGGTCACAAAAAACACAAACCTGTCAAACAAATAAAATTTATCTTCATTATTTTTATCTTTCTGTTTTCTATAATTTGCTATTTCAATCTTAATTTTGAATTTTTGTTAAAGATTTCTATGTTTTGCAGATTTGTAAAATAAAATGAAGATAGTTATTAAGGCAAGAAGAGTTGGCAAAAATGAAATATGAGTATATCAACTAAAGTCTGGAGTATCACAAGCAAATAAATGCCATAAAATTTGAAGAAAGTATATTGGCAAATGTTTCTCTCTTCTTAAGATTGATCTATGTTTTTATAATTTGCTATTTCAATCCTAATTTTGATTTTTAGTTAAAGATTCATATGTTTGGCAGATTTGTAAAATGAAATGAAGATATTTGTTATGGCAAGAACAATGGGCTAAAATGAAATATGAGCAAATAAATGCCATAAAAGTTATTGAAATTAAATTGTCAAATGTTTTTCTCTTTAGGATTCATCTATATTTTATAATTTAGTATTTTAATCATATGGTGATGTATACATACAAATTTGAATTTTTGTTAAACATTCATACGTTTTGCAGATTTTTAAAATGAAAGGAAGATAGTTTAAAATGAAAGGAAGATAGTTTAAAATGAAAGGAAGATAATTGTTGTGACAACAACAATTGGCTTAAATAAAATATGAGTATAACAACTATAAGAGAATCAAAAGCAAACCAAATGTCATAAAATTGAAAGAAAGTAAATTGACAAATATTTCTCTCCTTAAAATGTCTTTTTTCCTTGATCAACCATTTATAATTGTAAGAAATATCGTGATTATCTCTCGATGTAGTAATAAATTTTACCATTTAATTTTTTCTCTACATATGGTAAGAAACAATTTCTACAAACAACACTTTTTAAAATAAATAACGTATTATGTGTATTTACATTATTATTTTGTATTTTATTTGAATGATAATATATTAAATTTTTTAATAATTAAAATCTTTAATTTTTATTTCACAAATACTTAAATTTAAAATAAAAAAACAAATAAAAAAACATTTTATGATTACTAATCGCACAACGCGCGGGTCACAATCTAGTTTTTTCTAAAACCATCAAATGTTTTGATATAAAATTAAATTAAATAAAGTTGAGAAAACAGAATATATTGTTCTTATTGAGAAAAGTTGGATGTTTGAATTTAACTTAATTAATATCTATGAACTAATAGGATGATATTACTAAGAGAAAATGGAGAAGAAAATATAATTGTAACTTATGTCTTTCAAATTAAAAAAATGGTATGGTGTGTATTTACATGAACTAAATGGGAGTATTTAAATCAGAGTATAGTAAGTAAATAATTATATTACTATTTTATCTTTGATAAATTATATCTCACCAATAATTTGTCATTATTATTTTAAGTTTGACAATTTGAATAGATATTTCTAAATAATACAATAATAATTTATTTAATTATTATAACATTTCCCTTTAAAATATCTATCACGATGTTCCATTGAATCATATGGGAGCATAAGTTGTCTCGTTAAAAATCCTATTAGGAAAAATTTATTGGGATAAAAACCTTAATAAGGGAAAAAGAGTACAACATAACACACATAGCTCTTCTTTAAAGATCTCGAAGCTGACACGTTCTAATTGTACGTGCTTCTTAAAAACCGATGTAGAAATTGCCTTTGTAAAGAGATCTGCCACATTATCATTTGAACGGATATATTGAATATCAACCTCTTTGTTTCTTTCAAGTTCTTGTGTGAATGAGAAAAACTTCTGAGGGATATGCTTAGTTCTGTCACTTTTATGTAACCTTCTTTCATTTGGGTAACACATGTGTTATACCCCAAAATTTGCCCGCATTTTTTTCAGAAAGAAGGCAACAGACTTCTGTCTAAAAATTGGGAGTTTCATATAATCTTGGATTTTATTTCATAAATATCCTGATTTTATGAATACTCAGTTTTTAGAATTTTTCTTACACGGTATTTTGGTTCGCTGTTGAATTTATTCTTACACAAACGCCAAGTACTGTTTATCACTTCACACACGCTGTTTATTTGAGATTTATTTGCATACAAATAGTACTGACGCAATTGGTACAAAATTAAATTTTGCAGGCGCAGAGTCCGGGATTCAGACTGTACTGGTAACAATTAAATTATTATTAGTTTTTTGTTTCCCACTAATTTTTGTACTATATATTATTATTTTCAAAATCTCTTATATTATTTTCAAAATATCTTCCTTTCTATTCAAATCTCTTTCTTTCAAATCAAACCCTAACTTTATTCTACACATCTCTCTTTTCAAACCCTACCATACACTTTCTTTCAAATCCTACTACCACTCAAATTTTCCTTTTTTGTACGGAATCACCTCATTCCCCAACGTCTCTATCCTTCTTTTCACTCTATAAATACCTCTCATTTTTCCATAAATTCTCACATCAAATTTCAACTCATTTCTCAAACTTCTACCTCATAATTATTTTCCCTTCTTCCCCGACAAAAATGGCAAAGTGGATGGATATGTGTTTTCTTATGGTCATCACTGTTTTGGTGGTGATCATGTCCTTTTTCTGTCTGCATAGTCCTGAAAAATGCGGACCTGGGTTGCTTACACTCCCGTTCATCTATATGTTGTTATTTATAGCATGGGTTTTTAATCGTCATTTTTAAAGTTTGTCGTATCTTTCGCTTTCAAACAATGTACCGTTCATTATATTTGTCGTACTGTTCATTATATTATGTAATATTTGTATTGTCAGTATTAAATGTCGTACTATCTGTCGTACTGTCGTTTAATTATCAAGATAATATTATGTGTGTTTTCTGCTAGTTAAATATTTATTTTTCTGTGCATTAAATATTTTTCAAGGTTATTATCGGTAATTTCGTTCGCGTACAGTATATTTTATTTATTTATTATGTTTGTGTTTTTCTAACAACTCATGAAAATAAATTTTCACCATTAACACAACAAAAAACAAAAATAAAAATTAACTTTAACTGTTAAGTTTTCACTTTAACTGTTACGTTAATGCCCGGACAGCCAGTTGACAGTCAAATCCGCTGACAGCACGATTCTCCGTGTTTTGTACCATCAATCAAATCAATATTTTGCATTTCAAAATTCCAAGATTTTTGTTCTAGAAGTCTTCTGATAATCACATGATCAGCAAAGACTCAGCACTGCACAAAAATCAGGTACGGTTAACTGTCTCCTACACGAACAGTCCCTAACTAGGGTTTTTGTTTTTTTTAGGAGAACGAGTTTTTTGAGACCTCAAATGGATTTCATGGACCTCCATATGTCTCAAAGTACCACCATACAAGTTTTCAAACTTCAATTCGCTCAGACGCACAGTCAGCAGCTCAAACAGTCAACAGACGACCAGTTTGACCGAAAAGTCAACAGTCAGTCAAAAATGAAATTTTTTGTCAACATCCATATTTTGTCAAAAGATTCATCATTTGATCAATGGCTGATCATAATTCATCAAGAAAAGATAAAAAATCAACAAAACCCTAAGTTTCAAAATTAGGGTTTTCTCCTAAAAAGTCAACTGAACTTTGACTGGCCATAACTCTCTCCTCGTTCATTCAAAAAATTCCAACCAAAGCTTGTTTTGAAGGAAATTCAATTATATTTCAAATGAAATTGATCCCATGGTCATTGGATTCACCATTTGAAAAATATGAGCTCAGACATTACAGGTCATTTTCAAAGTCAACAAAAAGTGGTTTTTTGTCAAAGGCCATAACATCAAGATAACTTCTCCAAATGAAAAAAAGTTTCCAAAGTAGCTTGTAGAGGACATCTTGAGGTTTCTAAAAAGTACAAGAACTCCTTCATATGATCAAAATTGAGGGAAATATGCCTTGTTGAAGTTGGCTATTTTTTGGGAAAATGCATGAAACCAACATTGATAAAAAATGTTTTTTTTCCAAAAGAGGCCAAGTTTCCATGATCCAAACATGATTCTAATGATGCTAATGGCCTCCCACGACCAACCTAAGGCCCATAAAATTTTTATTTCTTTTTTGGTTTAATTTTATTACATTTAAAGTTAAATTAAAAAAGAAATGGTGAAAGATAATGATGCAATGCTTTGTTCTTAAGCTAAAGCCATCCAAATTGATTCAACTCTGCAGCATGGAAGTACATGGCAGGCCTAGAGCAAGAGGGTGAAGAAAATTCAAAGCCATGGCCAAAGAATTCATAGGTTTTTATATTAAAAAATTCAAAGTTCAAAAAGCAATCAATGCTTCTTAGCTTAGCTTTGCAGCACCTCCATTGCTTATAAATGAAGTAGAACACTTCATCAATAACACACACACGAAAATACATCAAAGGAATAGCCAAGAAGTTCACAAAATTCTCAAAAAATATCAAAGCTTTGTAATTTTTGTTTTCTATCTTCCAACCATTATCAATACAAAATAATCATTCTAATCATCTCCTGGGACCTAATATAGTAAGTTGGGATCATTACTCATGGTTACATGTTCATAAAACTCATGCTTTGAAAGTTACATATTCATGCATTTTCTTTAACTTTCGTGTCTCATAATTAAACATGTTTAAATGCAAACTAACACTTCTAACAAGTTGCCAAGATGGTTTAGGAAAGGTTTGAACACTTACATGCAAGTTTCCACGTAAGAATTCTCATGTACCATTATTGAGTTTTCAAGTATGTGAACATTTGAATACCATGTACCATGCATTTTTAGCCAAAACTAACGCCGCCATCGTGTTCAGGAGGTCATTTTAAGTCGACCTGGGTGCCCCTTGTTTTTGTTCATGGCCGTTTTTGTAGGTTTTCAAAAGCATGGAAATCTGAAGGAAAATCCGCAGGTAAGTCTGCAGCTAATTCCGTAGGTAAAAGGAAGAAGATGATGAATAGTAAGTTAGAAACTTTGACCAGCACGCGTGGCATATCCCACTCTTTCTATTCGTTGGTCAGCTTCACGTGGGTCCCACCTAGAAATCTTGAATGCTGACTTATCCTATGTTGCACTTCTATCCACGCACACCATACACCTCTTCAATCTCAGCCTTCCAATCTCATTTAATTCAAATCCAACGCATATAAGCATGCTATCCATATTATAGACCCTCAGCTTTGACACACCAGATCACAAATGTTATATTTTTATTTTATTTGTTTTTCTTTGCAAAATTAATAAAAATACTTCCAAAAACCAAAAAAATAATTTCTTTTTACTATTAATTTGATAAAATGATAATTTAATTTATGAACCAAAAATATTTTATTTTTATTTATAATTAAAATATTTTGTTTAATTAATTAGTATATATTTATATATTTGCTTTTTTAATTATTTCAACCTATCAAAAAAAATCAAAAAAAATATTTTCTTTTTTATTTAAATTAAGTTTGTATATTATAAACTAATTTTGTACATATTTAGAATATTTTTCTCTTTAAGTGTAAATTATTTGTATAATTATTTATATAATTATATGTTAATTAGCTTAATAATCTCCAAAACAAACATCAAAAATCCAAAAAAATTAGTTTTATTTTAAAATTAATTAACAAGCAATATGAACATATTTTAGACTTAATTTTTAGGTTTAAATTTTATTTCTACCTTTTTCTCATTTTAATTAAATTAATTATGCCTTAATTTTAATTAAAATCAACCATCCAAAAAAATCCAAAAATACTTCCCTTTATCTTATTGCAATTTAAATTCATAGATAAGTGTATAGGTTGTCAAAATCATGTAAATAGCGTAGTTTACATTTCTCGCACAATCGATGTAATAGCGTAGACTTACTTTCCGCATTTTACATTCCCGCACTTTAAATTTCTGTACATATAAAACTGCGTGTATGTCAAGAATAATAACTGAAGCCCTAGATCACTAATTTCAAAAGACAAAAATATCTGAATCAGAACACGATCACACTTGCACCTCTTAGGGTAATCCCTCTGTTACTCTTTTCAAAATCAATTCCACTGTTTCAAATACAATTCAAAACAATTTCTTTCTGTATCCAGTCAAAGAAAATTTTCTAAAAGAGAATAGGAAAGGACCTTATAAACTTAGGGTAGATCTCCTAATTGCTTGCTCAAATCAAACAAAACAACAAACGTTTCACATATCACTGTTTTTTCGAAAAAAGACAACATTTTGTATATATCCAAACAAGGATCATTACGAAGTTAAAGATCTTTTTTTCAAAACATCTTTCGAAAGATAAAATACTTTGTATACATCCGCGCAAGGATCATTACAAAGTCAATTTACAAAGGTATTTTAAAACCACATACAAGCATTTCAATGCAAGACAAATGATTCAAACAAGTGAACTAAGCAATTAAGAGCCCATGGATAACCATGGATACAAAGGGGTGCTAATACCTTCCCTTTGTATAACCTACCCTGAACCCAAAATCTCTTAAAGGTCTTTTTCTATTTCTTTTATAAGCCTTTCCTTAATTGGATAAAATAAAAGTCGGTGGCGACTCTCTGATTTTCAAAACTAAAATAAAAGAAGAGTCAGTTCGTATCTCACGAAAAAAACCGAGGGCGACAACATGCAACATTGTCTTCATACAAAATTGTTGGATTATTATCAATTGGTAAACCAGACGCTCCTTGGATATGTCGAGCTACCGATTGTTACCATCTACACTTTTTGTTTGCTTCATGAAGGATAATTACTTCAACATGATTTGAAGAAGTTGCTGTTGGCTGAAGATTTCGACTAAAGGATTATGATACCTTGAAGTGTTGGATTATGATGAAGGAAGAGTTTTCATAGAGCTATTCAAGGTTTTTTCTCTTTGGAAGATGTATTATTCGACTAAGAGTAATGTTGGTAATATTTGATAAGTATCTTTTGACGTAGGCGCTGGTATAGTCGAAACACTAGAGCAGGAAGATTTGAAATTCAAATGAAGCGGTTTTCGTCCAGCAAACACGTGGGAACATCTGAAGTAATGTAAAACGTTCAAAACTTCGAACGTGGTAGATATCCGTGTAATGACCGTTAGGGACGAAGTAGTATAAATAGGAGTACTTTTGTTCAGTTTAGGATGTTCGAATCCATATAAAGAAAATTCGCAAAAATACTCGAAGTACCGGCGCGAGAGAAAAGAGTCTTTGCTGAATCAATGTATGTGTGAAGAACATCATATTTGCTTTTCATGTTATTTGTTTAAATGCAAAGTTATAATTAACAGTCCTTTGTTTATATGTTTGCTTTGTTTCGTTTCAAAGTCATTTACTTATTGTAATTTACATTAGAAAGTTGTATATTTCTGCAAATTAGAAAGATTATTGAATATGAATCAAATCACTAAAATACTATTCGACAATTTCCTAGGATCAATCTAGTTGATCCTGCGAGTAACCAGATTGTTTAGACATTTTGGAGGACTAGCGGTTGTTTGTCAGAAATCACTGGTAAACAGTTGCTACAAGTGTTTGCTTTTGCGATCTCCAAGATATTGCAGTATTACCATATGCAAATATATATCCAATTTTTGATTTAGCATTATGTGGATCTAACAAATATCAGGCACCTGCATAATCAAACAAAATTGATTTTGTATTGTTAGAATAAAATAAACCAAGATCAGATGTACCTCGAAGATATCGAAATATATGTTTTATTCCTTTCCAATGTCTTTTTGTAAGGCATGAACTGAATCTTACTAGTAAATTCACTTCAAAACCTATATCAGGCCTTGTATAGTTAGCAACGTACACGAGCACCCCAATGACAAAAAGGTATGGCACTTCTGAGCCAAGATCCTCTTCATTACTTTCCTTAAGTCTAAAAGGATCATTTTCAATATTAAGTGTTTTACCCATATTTGGACTACTCAAAGGATTTTCCTTGTCCATGTTGAACCTTTTCAATACTCTTTATGTATAATTTGATTGATGCACTAATATACCATTTTTAGTATACTCAATCTGTAAACCAAGGCAAAATCTGGTTTTTCCCAGATCTTTCATTTCAAATTCTTTCTTTAAATAATTTATTGCTTCTCTAATTTCTTTAATAGTCCCAATAATATTTAAATCATCAACATAAACATCAATTATTACAAATTCGGATGTTGTTTTTCTTATAAAAATGCAAGGGCAAATAGGATTATTCTCATAGCCTTCTTTAACAAACTATTCACTTAGCCTATTGTACCACATGCGCCCAGATTGTTTTAACACATACAATGATCTCTGCAACTTAATTGCATATATTTTTCTAGGTTTTTATATCTCAGGCATTTTAAATCCTTCTGGGATATATATATATATATATATATATATATATATATCAGTTTAAGTGATTCGTATAAATAAGCAGTAACAACATCCATAAGATACATATCAAGAATGTTAAATACTGGTAAACCAATTAAATAACAAAAATTAATGGCATCCATAACATGAGAATATGTTACCTTATAATCAATTCTTAGTCGTTGGTAAAAACCTTGTGCAACGAGACGAGCTTTATATTTGATAATCTCATTTTTCTCATTTCGTTTTCTTACAAAAATCCATTTATACCCGACCGGTTTCACATCTTTCGGTATAGCCAAAATATGGCCAAATACTTTTTCGATTTTTAAGAGAATTTAACTTAGTATCTATTGCATCCTTCCAATTTTTCCAATCATGTCTGTTTAGACATTCACTCATAGTTCTTGACTTTGGATCATCATTTTCATTATAATTTCACATGCAATAGAGAATGAAACTATTTCATCTAAATTCATACCTTTTTGGTTCTATAACATTTATGCATCAACATAGTTAATTAAAATCTCGAGATCATTCTTATTTTCAGTTTCATTATCAATGATTTTATTTTCACCATCTTGTGCTTCTTCGAGAGCACACTTTTCAATCGTGGATTTATCATTATCTAGTGTCTTTTCAAGACCACTTTCAATCAAATTCACATTTTCTATTCCCTTTCTTTTTTGGGTATTTTTGTCTTTGGATCCCATAGGTCGGTTACGCTTCAAGTGTGCCTTAAATGTACTTGCTGCATTATTTTGATTTGAAATCTCAATCCTAGTTGGTAAATTTATAGCTGGTACATGTGACTTTGTTACTCTTTTCAAATCAGTAAATAAATCTGGCAATTGATTTGCTAAATCTTGTAAGTGGACTATTTTCTTTACATTTTCTTCCCATGATCTATTATATGGGTCCAAATGTAATAAATGAGTTACATAACATGCTATGTCATTTTCTAGTTTTTTATTTTCTCCCCCTAGAGTTGGGAATTTTATTTATTCAAAATGAAAATCAGCAAATCTTGCCTGAAAAACATCACATGTTAAAGGTTCAAGATATCTAATAATAGATGGTGATTCATACCCCACATATATATCAAACCTCCTTTGAGGTCCCATGTTTATTCTTTGTGGTGGAGATATTGAGACATATAATGCACAACCAAATATCTTAAAATGAGAAATATTTGGTTCCTTACCAATTGCAAGTTGATAAAGGGTATGTTTATGATCAATATTCGGCCTTAGACGGATGAGTGTTGCAGCATGTAAAATTTCATGACCCCAAACAGTAACTGGTAGTTTAGTTCTCATTATTAGTGGTCTAGAAATATATTGAAGACGTTTGATTAAAGACTCAGCGAAACCATTTTGAGTATGTACATGAGGAATAGGATATTCAACAGTAATACCAATTGACATGCAATAATTATTAGGCTTAATAACACTTTTGGTCTTTGTGTTTTGACCAACTCACGAATCTGGTCCTTCATTTTTAAAACAGAATAAAGCAGTCCCTGAACTTGACTAAAGGATATAAAATTGGTCCTAGTTTGATGTTGATTTTGCAAACTATAAAGACTTTAGAGCAGAAGTGCTACATCTTGGGTATGCGAACTTCAAGTGTTTCTTAGGTGGAATGTTAAGCTCAACCATTTTCAAGCATGTAGGGCAAAAAAGAGAGCATTAAAGTTGATAGAAGGTGCTAGTAGTGAGCAATATGCACACTTAAGGAGCTATGCTGAAGAGCTGAGAAGGTCAAATCCTAATAGCACCGTCATAATCAAATGTGGGACATCTGAAATAGGTCATGTCTTTGAAAGGATTTATATTTGCCTAGAGGCTTGTAAGGCTGCTTTTGCTCACACTTGTAGACCATTAATTGGATTGGATGCTTGTTTTTTGAAAGAAGAACATGGTGGTCAGCTCATAACAGCCGTAGGCAAGGATGGAAACAACCAAATGATACATATTGCCTATGCTGTGGTGGAATATGAAACAAGAGATTCTTGGAAGTGGTTTGTTGAACTATTATTGGAAGATCTTAATCAACTTATCCCTAGACAATATTCATTTATTTATGACCAGCAAAAGATGTGTATTTCTAAACTTCTAAACAACTTATTTCTGTAAATGTATGTAACTGTATATGTATGTTTGAATTTGTAATCTCATGTATGTTATGACAGGGACTTGTGGAGGTAATTAAAGGGCTAGGTCAACAATATGTGTGAAGCTTTTAATAGGGCAATTCTTGAAATGAGGGAAAAACCAATAATATCTTTACTTGAGGGTATAAATCATTATATAACTGTTAGGATTGTGAAGCAAAGGAAGATGCTTGAAAGGCACAATGGTGATATCTGTCCTAAGGTTCAAAAAAGAATTGAAGGCTAAAAAAGGAAGGTAGGGGGTGGAAGGAAACATGGCATGGTGATGAGCACATGGCTAAGTTCGGTGTGTCTAACGAGAAAGATACATATGTTGTGGATCTGACAATAAAGTCTTATGCTTGTCGTAAGTGAGACCTAACTGGTATACCATGTGAACATTCTATTGTCTGCATTTGGCATAATGGTTTGCAAGTTGAAAGTTTTGTATCATCCTATCATAGGTATAAACTTATAATATGTTTGTAAAGTTTTGTGTCTTCCTATTATATCCATAAATTGATAATTTGTGTGTCATCTGTTTGTATGCATGAAGGCACAATGTCTGGCCACTTATTCCCATTTTTGTTACCCTAAAATGGACCAAGACTGTGGCCAGTGACAAATACTGAGTACATTAATCCACCACTTATGAGAAGGGCGCCAGGAAGGCCAAAAAAGCTAAGGAACAAATCCAATGATGAGCAAAGAAAGCTTGGTGTGCTGCCAAGACAGTTGAAGACTGTCAAATGCAAAAAATGTCACAAGTATGGACATAACACAAGGACATGTAAGGGAAAAAGTGCTGCTGACAAGCAGATTCCTAAGAGAGGAAACAAGCAGAAGACAATAGGAAAGGCTAGCTCTAGTGGACAACAGAAAAACAAGAAACAAAAAACAACTGCTAATGAAGTTGAGGTTGTTGTTTCTCAGGGATCACAGACTCCACAACCATCTAAAATTTAGATTCTACTTAAGCCTTTATTTTAGTGTTTTGGCAGTTCTTTATTTTGGTGTAATGACAAGTATATGACAATCAAGTTATGTTTTGGTGTAATGACAAATCAACATATATTGCTATTTTGACAATTAACAAATGTTTTGGTGTATAGACAATCAAGTCTTGATGCTATATAATGGCTATTTATGTAATGAAAATTATCCTTCTTTTTCTGTTATGGTTGTGATGGTTGAAAATTAGCACAATTTTTTTCTGTAATGACAATTAACACAATTCATACACATAATGGCAATCAACATTTGAAAATTACATTAACATTCATTTGAAAACTACAACATACATCACTTAACAACTAATTCAACAACTTAGTTCATCAACTTAATTCAGCTTCTACACAACCAATTTAGCTGCTACAACAATTAATAACTACTTAAACAACGTAATTCAGCTTCTAAACAACTAATTCAACACTTTTTCAATATAACAGTACATATCAATCCCATAATGACCACTACAACTAAAACAAATACTCCTTGGCAGAACTTAAGCTTCTTTTTCAAATTATCATCTTGTTTCATTTTCAAATTGTCCTTCATCTCATCTTCATCAATTCTCTTCATTAGTGAAAAAATCACCTCCTTTGCACGAACCGACATTTCTGCATCGTACCAGTTGAAGAAGTTACACCCATTTCGTCCCTGCAACTGGAATCACAAGCAGATTTCAGATTCTCAATTTCGTACAAGTATAAAGGAGATTCCTACATTTAGTTAGAAACTGGTGTTTACCTTGTATAACCCACAACCATTAAACCTACGCCTAGGATTTTCCTTCACCCACGAGGTAGTGAGCGGCGAATCGAGATCACAAAAGCAGCGAACTTGTCTTCTTTGTGACACGCAATTGTTACTGGACACGACATATGATTCTAACATGGGAGCAAAGAAGATTGAGAGAAGGGAGGAAGTGAGAAGTGAAGAAGAACGAGAGAACGGATGATGTGTGATAGAAGTGAAGAGGAGATCGTTGTTGGTATCACTATGGAAGATTGGGATTTAGGGTTACTGCAAACAACTCAATTAAAATTGATTTATTGTTTAAATTTATTTCTTTATTTTCTGAAATGTTATAAAAATATTATTAATGACGTGTAGATGCTTTGTTCTATTTTTAATGACGTGTAAATGCTTAGTCAACCACTAAGTTTGGACACATCAGCTTTTTTGGAGTGGAAATGGGGGTTAGGACCAGTTTTATATCCTTTAGTCAAGTTCAGGGACTGCTTTGTTCTGTTTTAAAAATGAAGGACCAGATTCGTGAGTTGGTCAAAACACGAGAACCAAAAGTGTTATTAAGCATAATTATTAAATGATTCAGATGTAAATTCACCGGCATTGTCAAGTGTAATTTTCTTTATAGTATGATCAAGAAATTGAGCTCTAAGTTTAATTATTTGAGCAAGAAATTTTGCAAATGTCATATCACTACTTGACTGTAAGCATACATAAAACCATCTATAGATGCATCAATCAATACCATAAAATACCTTAATGGTCTTGACGGTGGATGGATAGGTCCACATATGTCTCCAAAAATACCATAAGAGCAATTATTGGTCTAGCTGCAACGCTCTAGACTTGGAGATAGAGCAACTTGATGTTAAAATAACATTTTTACATGGAGACTTAGAGGAAGAAATATACATGGAGCAACTTGAAGGATTTGCAGAACCAGGCAAAGAACACTTTGTGTGTCGCTTGAAAAAAAGTCTATATGGGTTGAAGCAAGCTCCAAGGCAATGATACAAGAAGTTTGAACTCTTCATGACCCAACATAAATTTGAAAAGACGATCGCAGACCATTGTGAGTTTGTGAAAAAATATGATAATGGTGAACTCATCATACTTTTGTTGTATGTTGATGATATGCTCATTGTTGGGAAAGACAAAACAAAGATAGCTGCTCTAAAGAATGCATTGAGCAAATCTTTCGCCATGAAATATTTACGTGCGTTAAAGAAGATTCTTGGAATGAAGATCATTTGATATCGTCCCAAAAGAATGTTGTGGATGTCACGAGAAATATATATTAAGAAATTTCTTGAGAGATTCAACATGCATAATGCTAAACATGTGTATGTACCACTACTTGGTCATCTGAAACTCAGTAAAACACAATGTCCAAGCAATGAAGAAGAAAAAGAAAAAAATGAGCAAGGTGCAGTATTCTTCAGCTGTGGGTAGCCTTATATATGCAATGGTTTGCACAAGACCAAATATTGCTTATGTTTTAGGAGTTGTGAGTAGATTCCCGTCAAATCCAGGAAAGGAGCATTGTAATGTTGTGAAATTGATACTAAGGTATCTAAGAGGAATTATCAAACAATGTTTGTGTTTTGAAAAAGAAACATAATTACTCATTGGGTATGTAGATGCTGATATGGAAGGAGATGTAGAATCAAGAAAATCTACTCCGAGTATTTGATTACTTTTGCAGAGGAGCTGTCTCATGACAATCACGATTACAAAAGTGCATTGCTTTGATCACCACAAAAGCTTAATACATCGCAATCACTGAAGGTTGTAAGGAGATCCTATGGATGAAAAATTTACTGCAAGAGTTAGGCCAGAATCAAGAAAGTTATATTCTCTATTGCGATAGTCAGAGCGCAATTCATCTCAGCAAGAACTCGACATATCACTCAAGGTTAAAACACATTGATGTGAGGTACAACTGGATTCGTGATGTATTGGAGAGTAAACTATTGAAAGTAAGAAAGTTCATACCAATGAGAATGGGACATACATGATGACAAAACCTCTTTCAAAAGAGAAATAGAGTTTTGCAAACATGTTGCTGGATTGGCAGTAACCCCATGGCTAGAGGGAGGAAATGTGGGGTCTAGCCATTGCCACATAATCAATATACATTTGACACAATGAAAGATTGCATATGAAGACAAGTATGATGTACACTTGTTATCATGCATGTGTTGCAAAGGACACTTGGTGTTTTGCATGAAAGGAAAAGAACAAGTGTCTTCATGCATGTAATATCTTTTTGACTTGCTTCTCCTATAAATAGGACCAAGAGCAAGCATTCAATTCACACAAACACAAGAGAAACAAGAAACAAGAGAAATAGACTTTTGCTCAAGAGAGAAAATTATTTCTTAGAGAGAGTTTTGAGAGTTTTCCTTACAAATTGAGAGATACATTGTAGAGAGATCCACCTAAGAAGGATGAAGTTGTTGTATTCTCATTATCATTATAGTAGAAGTTTTAAGAGGCATAAGGGTCCCATTATAGTAGAAGTTTTAAGAGGCATAAGGGTCCCGTGTTTTTTTTCTTCTCACATTGAGAAGGTTTTCCATACTAAAATTCTTTTGCATTGCACTTTTATTTTTTACGTTTCCGCTAGTGCCTAATTTTGAGTTCACGGAAGAGGGAAATTATGGAGGTTATTTTGCAACAGACTTCTCACATAAAAAATTTGAACTTGCATAAAACAACCATTAACCAACCCGCTCTTCTTTACTTGCAGAAGAATAAACCTCCCAAAATCATAACGAACACGACCAAAACACTTCCAATCTTGATGTGATAATCAAAGTGCAATACACATTGATGTATTAAAAGTAACTGAGACACTTTCAATAAACGAGATTAGATGAATTGATGTATCAGAAGTAAATGAGACACTTTCAATAGTCGAGATTAGCGGTAGAGCAAGTATATCAGGTTCTTGGCTCCGCCACTGGTCGTCGAGATTCAAACATTACAGCAATGAAACAAAATAAAACAAACAAACGGTTTGTGCCTACCAGCACCATCCAGAATGACATTACATGAATGAGACAAAATAAAACAAACAAACATTTATGCCCAATTACTCCAAATCATTCCTTTCTTATTTGAATCATTCGATTCTAGACTTACATTCAATCTCCATGCAGCTTGTTACAGCAATAAAATCAGCACCAAAAACAGATATTCTTTCAACCTAAACATATCTGAAACACCAGAATGATTCATCTTGTTCAAAGTGGACATCAGAAATAACATTGTCCTCTACATAAGATACACTCAATTCTTATGTTGCCAATTGACCAATTCTTTCCTCTCTTTAATATTTCAGAGTTTGAATTTCATTTAAATTTCTTGTATATTGTCTATAGCATTTATGCAGGTTACTAACCAAAGGCATAGGTAACACCAAAACTGCTACACATGAAATGCCAATCTACTAAGAAAAACTGAATTTACATTTATCTTGTAACCACTTCTTGCTCTATCATTTTTCAAAAGCAGAAAAAGTTTCTAATTTTAATTTTGCAAATGTTAAGCAGGGCTCCCAAAAAGATTAGCTTGTCGGCTCATCCTTCTCGGCAATCCGAAATTCTGATAGCACCTGATTTCGCCTCCGAATCCAGCCGTCACTATTACCAAACCCCATGCTGAAGGATGAATAGCTGAGGTGCCGTCGTATGACGAATAATTGGAAGACCAAGATGCACTTGATGGGGTAGCTGCAGCGTCTATCGAAGGCGAATCGCCGTATCTAATGGATGCAGGATCGGAAGAAAACGAATCTCCAAATCCCGAAGTCGTCCTCGAAATAGTCCTTGCAATCGCGTCATTGTCTTCTTCTATTTCACTTTCTTTGTCTTGGTTGTTGCTTTTCTTTGGAAGAGGTGGTAACATTCTCTTACTATTATTCGCAAATGAATCGCCAATTCCTGATTCGGTTCGCGAAATCGATGCAGGATCATGCTCTGGCGAATCTGACGCGCTTTCCTGTGCATGGTTGTTATTGCCTTTCTTTGGAAGAGGTGGAAGCATTCTTTTTGAGGTCTTCTTGGATTGGTGAACTGGAATTTCCGGTGGATCGCCTTTGATCATACACGGCCAAGGTATTGCTACCGAAACGTCTTTACATGGAAAATGTTCATGCGATTGAGTAACAAGCAGAGCTCTAGATTTTCTATGCTCTTCATGCTTCCATACATAAACTTGTGAATCTTCACTTGCACTTATTATGAATCTTCCATTTGGACTAAATGATGCCGCCATTTGGCTATTCGCATTTTTAAATCCTGTTTTGCAAGGCAACATGTTAAGTCATTTTTCATGAGAAATGTTAGAATCACAACCCTACTTCAAAAGAATAAAGATACGAAAAACGCGAATAGAGAAACACTGTATTTGCCAACAAAACTTGTCAATTTTACCTACGTCTGTGGCCGGAGAAAGACAGAGTTCAGTTCAATAATTACGAGGCATACTCAACAAGATATCGAACTTTATGATATGTTTTATCAACTTTTTTTAGAAAAATGTTATATTAAAACAGAAAGTATAAGCGGTTCTCGAACACAGTTTACCTTTAAATTTATGAACAATTTCTGTACCATCCACGATTCTTATCCTGGAATCAGCCGAAGTAACAAGAACTTCCGCTGGATTACACGGCGCATACTAAGAAGATGCAAATCAAATCAAGTCAGTATGCATTCTTGACATAAAAGCGATATTGGGTTGAAAAAACTGCATATAAACTATAATTTACCTGAAAACCAGTAACTTTTTTTAGCTGAGATTTCTTTTTATTTCGAAGTTCAATTGTGGTTGTTTGAGCTAATTTGTAATCTGGTATAAATATAGAAATGACAGTTAAAAACATAGAATTAGGATCAGATAAAATATAAATACTAGTAGTATAGACAAGTAGAGTAACCACCACCTTCTATGCTATAAGTACGACAGTTCCCCTTTTGTGTACCGACAATAACACCCTTAAAACAACCAACAAAAACAATATAAATCATTAATCACATGTGTCAGTATCAGTATCGTGTTGTGTCAGATACGAGACACGCATTCGATCAGGTGTCACAATGTACACAACATAGAAAAGTATAGGGAAAAAAGAGTTACTTGACCATCTGGAGTGTATGAAACTGCTGTAACCATTTCATGAATATCGGTCCAATCCACAACAAGACGCGCGGGAATGTTCCACATTCTGACCTTAGCATCAAGGGAGCCACTAATGAAATAATCATCATCCATGGGGTTGAATTGAACACAGGTTACTGCCATATATCCAATTGAGTAAATTTATGTCAAACAACATATAACTAAGTTTATTAAAAAATCGAAAAATGTTCAAACATTTTACCATAATCATTATGTGCAAAGAATTTCAAACATGTCTTAGTTTCCAAGTCCCACAATCTCACTGTCTTATCCATTGAAGATGACAGAAGTAGCTGCAAACGAAAAAAGTACACATTTTCAACATTTTATCGTGTCAGCGCCAAATTTTTAAAATGCAGTTTTCATTGAAATATCTACAACCATACCTGAGATCTAGACCAAGACAAATCCAAAACTTCATCCAAATGACCATGAAAAGAACAATAAGGTTTCTCAGAAAACGTAAAAACATTCTCCGGCACATGAACATATTCAGGAATAGCACTCCCTCTTTTACTTCCGAATTTCCCTTTCTTCTTAACTAAAGGAGTCTCAACACCTCGTTCCATCGAAGACATCAAAGAAGGGTGAATAGGAGTAAGATTCCCTTCCTCGGGTTTCATACTCATAACCTCGCATTCTTGAACTTCCCAAATATGAATCACTTTATCATCACCCGCACTCGCCAAATATCGTCCATCCAAACTAAACTTAATCGTCCAAACACACCCTTCATGAGCTTGAAACTCTTGACACAAATGCAAAGCTGAAAGCTCCTTTTGTGATTTCCCACTTTGTCTAACTTTAACCCATTTGTTCTTCCCTTGAGGCTTATTTTGTTCAACAACTTGTGGCACAATCGCTTCTCTTTCGCGTTCGCCAACAAATCCACTTGCCACACCTTTAATATTCTTCAACAAAGAAGCACCTCTTCTTTTACTCAACCTCAAACTCCTTAAAATATGCGAATTCGAAGATAACTTTTTACCATCATTTCTTCCAACATTACGGCGTCTCATCATTGCCTTAACAATTTCCGAATGTCCTACCGTGTTTTCGAATTCCTCCATCGTTAACTGTTTACCTGTTTCCAAATCGCTTAACCGGTTCCACGCCCCATTTTCTCCGTACTCGTTTACTATAAACTCTTTTCCAGTATCTAAATTCTTTATCAAAAAGAACGCTCCAACACCTCCTCCTCCTCCCGAACAGCTTGTTACAATCGGCGACATTGGTGGTAACTGTCTCATCGGCGAATCCCTCACAATGATTCTATTTATTTCTGCATGCCGAGCACGTGTGCTCGGCATGCCAATATCTGTATTCGTCCTCGTCAACCGTTGCTTCGAAATCTTCCCTATCATTTCCTGTTTCCTCAACTTCGCCATTGATAACGAATCAATGTCACCTTCTGATCGCGATCGAACGAGAACATACGAAACAGGAGAAGCAGAATGATCCGGTTTCTGTTGCAACGGATCAGGAGAAGATGAAGTTCCTGTAGTTTTCGAAACTTTAGACGAAGAAGACGAATCCGTAACTGAATTAACTGAATTCGTCAAAGCATGAACTTCCACATTGTTGTTTTCGTATTTTTTCGTCGTCACCGCTGGACCTACATTGATGCTAGTAACTTTGAGATTCTCTTTATTCTCATCCAATCCCATGCTTCCGAGCAATCTCCGTCTTCTCTCCGTTATAGATCCCGGAGCAGCCATCCAGATATCGTAATTCGGAGCAATGGAGGAAGCCGGAGGAAGCTCCGGCTGCTGCTTCCGTTGTTTGGCAGGATGAAAAGAGGAAACGGCGGATGCGAAAGAGCACCGGCTGGCTTCGAATTCATCCTCGTCTTCGTCGTCGGAGGAAGAAGCTAAATCGTCAGGAACGGCAGTGGAGAGACGGTTATAGGTCTCGAAGAAATGATTGTCGTCCTCATCGTCGCCGAGGCCGTCCCAATTCATGGTCAGCGTTTTCCGGCGTTCCATGGTGGCCATCGGCGGCAGGAGGTTGGAAAACGGAATGAAGAATCAAAATGAAAATTAATTTTTTGTTGTCACTAATAGTAATTAATTAGTGATAATAGTAAATTATATTTTTGTTATAGTTACATTATTATTTTTGAAAATTTGAAAATCTTTTTTTTTGAGTTTGTGTTTGTGTGTTAATGTTTTGAGGGTGAGAAGTGGAAGAGAGGAAATTGAGGGAAGAAGGAGAGGTTGGTTAGTGTTATGGATTTTTTGGGAGGGAGAGAAACGGTCAACTTGTTTCTATTTAGGTATTCATAAAGTAGGGGTATTTTTGTCATTCTGTGTGGGATTTGCTTGTTGTGTAGAGAAAGTGCTTGTGCACTTTGCAATCTGATTTTTTTATTGTTTCCACTTTTCTTGATGTTTTGATTGGGAAGGTGCTTTCGTTGATAAGTGGTTGACACGTTATGGAATTTTTTTATACTTGGAAAATGAAAGGTCAACTTTTTTATAATGATTTTAAAAGTGTGTTATATATTCATATTTATAAGAACGTTGCAAGAATTTTTTTAAAAAGATTTTAATGAAAAATTAGTTTAAATTTTTTTTAAATAGTCAATTTTGTTGAAAGTATAATTCTTTGTGTCGAAACAGGTTCTTGTTCGACATAAGGTGTGTCGAATTAGGGAGTGTGTCGAAACACTTGTTTCACACAAATTTAATTTAGGTTTAAAATAAATATTTTAAGTTTTTGTAGTTTTGGACTTTGTTTAATTTAGGGAGAAAGCTGACCTAAATTTATAAATAGAGGGAGTAACCCCTAGTTCTGTATTCATTAATTCATACACAGTATTTGCAATTGCAAGTGAATAATAAAGTTTTCCACAGTTTGTGGGCAGAGAGAAACTTTGCAGAAAAATACTTTCTTTCTTCATTTTTTTTATTTTTCTCTTTTCCTTGTTATTGTGTGGTGATAACAATCTTGTTCAGGAAGATTGATAGAAATTCATCATAGATTTACTCTCCTTCAGACAAATTTTTGGGTGGATCAACTCTTTGTTATGAATCTACCTCTGACTAGATGTTATTTAAGGGAACATGCGATTTTGGGTGGATCAACTTTTTGTTATGAATCTACCTCTGACTAGATGTTATTTAAGGGAACATACGATTTCTAGCTATAAAAGAGGAGGGGTCGCAACTAAAATTTGGAAAAGGCGTATTAATTAGGCATCACAAGTGATGACAATGGTGCCTCTTATATTACAGAGATTAAGTGCCTATAGAAGCAAAGTAAAGTCTACATCATAATGAAGGATGCTAAATTTAATGGTGTGAAATGATGTTTCTCATACAATATTCTATGGGGTAGTAATTCAATAAAAAGGAAAACAATTTCTAAGTTAATTTCTTCTAGGAAGGTGGATCTTTGTTTACTCAAGGAAGCAAAGGTGCAATCAATGGATGATTATTTGGATCATTCTTTTTGGGGCTCCAAAGATGTTGTCTGGTCTGCAAAAAATAGTATTGGTAGGTAAGGAGAAATGATTACTCTATGGATTCCTTCTTTGTTTTCTGTTCTCTCATGTTTTTCAGGTGAGGGCTTGTTATGGATGAAAATGGTATTGAAGGATCATCTCATTTATGTAGTAAACATATATTCTTTCTGCCACATCAGTAATAAGAATAGGACGTGGTCTAACTTACTTATAGTGAAATCTCATCTCCCTGGGAGTTTTTGGTGCCTTGGAGGCGATTTCAACTCCATCAAAATATCTAGTGAGAGAAAGGGCGTTCGTTCTCATCTCAACTAAGTGGAAATGGATGAATTCTCAAACTTCATTAATATTATGGATGTAGTTTATTTTCATTCTACATGGAACAAGTTCAATTGGTTCAACAATTTAGGTTCTTCTATGAGTAGATTTGATAACTTCCTCATATCTAAAGGTCTCACTAACTTATGGGGGGCTGAAATGGAAAGCATTGGTAAATCGAGAAGTCACAGATCATTGTCTAATTTGGCTTAAGGGAAATCTCTTAAATTAGGGTCCAAAGGCCTTAAATTCTTCTTTTCTTGGAGATATCACCTATCCTTCATTACTCTGGTGCAAGATAGTTGGAATTCTTCAATGATTCAAGGCAAAAAGTTATTCGTTTTTAAAGAGAAGCTCGGGAGGCTTAATGCAAGGCTAAAGGGACTAAATTTACTGGTTTTGCCAAAACAATACTTGGGTTTTGAGGAAGCTATTCTAGAATTAAGATCTTTAGATGATTCAACACTTAATGACTAAGAGCCTTTATAATCCTTCATTTCTAGAATTAGATCCACATCTCAATCTCTTATTTGGAAGAAACTAGTAGCTCAATTGGTAGTGAGAATGGATTGAACATGTACTTTAACCCCGGGGTACGAGGTTTGATTCCCACGAAAGGCAAAAACTCTACTAGAGAGGTGTAGAGAAGATCGTGAGGTGACAGTGCCGGAATTGTCTTACGAGGGGCCCGTGTTGTTACAAAAAAAGACGCCTTTCGTGGCCCTCGCAAGACAATCCCGACACTGCCACCTCAAGATCTTCTTTACCCCTGTCACTAGTAAGGTTTTTATCTTTTGTGGGAATCGAACCCTGTACCCTAGGATTCAAGTACATGTTCAATCCATTACCACTACCAATTGATCTAGTTAGCTCAATTGGTAGTGAGAATGGATTTTTTTTGTAACAGCCCGGGCCCCTCGCAAGGCAATCCCGACACTGCCACCTCACGATCTTCTTTACCCCCATCACTAGTAAAGTTTTTGCCTTTCGTGGGATTGAAACTTGTACCCTAGGTTCAAGTACATGTTCAATCCATTTTAGGGTACAGGGTTCAATTTCCACGAAAGGCAAAAAACTTTACTAGTGAGGGGGGTAAAGAAGATCGTGAGGTGGGAATATCGGGATTGCCTTGTGAGGGTCCCGGGCTGTTACAATCTATGCTGAGGAAAAAATCTAGATGAAGTGGCCTAGAGAAGATGATTGAAACTCTACGTTTTTCCACTCTTATATGATAGCCTTATTAAATATGTTAAAGGTGTCAATTCTAGAGTGTTTGATCATTTCAAAATAAGATTTCAAAATTCCAATCAAAGGAGGCTCGTGATGGAAGGAGTTGGTTTTAAAAAACTTCCTATGTAATTTAGAACAAAGTTGGAAGCTACTTTCTCGCTTTTGGCTATTAAAGAAGTCATTTGGAATTCTTCTAAAGATAAAAGCCCTAGTCTGGATGGTTTCACATTTGAGTTCTACAAAGTTTTAAGCATCTATGATGGTTGTCGGACATTTGGTAATAATATTGACTATTTTAAATTGAGGATTGAGTTTTTCAAACTCTCAATGAAGTTCAATACCGAGGATAAGTATCTCATGGAAAAGGATGCAGTATGAACTTCACCTTTATGAATTTCAAGATGGTGTCATCTCAAAGTGAGAGTTGAAGTTTATCTCACGAAAAATTCTATAAACAAGAAAGCACATGGCCATAAATAAATGCTAGGTGTAACGCCCAAAAATTTATTTATTCGCTTAATTTAGACGTTTGTGATGTTTATTGAATTTTCGCGTTTTGAACCATTTTAGTCGATGTTAGTTCGGGATAGCGGATCGATATTTAACCGGAAATTTTAATATTTTTAGTATTAGAAATATTAATAAGCTAATATGTAGCGTTTTGGGAATTTTCTGAGTAATTGAGGTTAAACCGTAAATATTAGTTATTGAGTATTAACCGGTATATTAAATAATCAAATATTTTGTTTTAATAGAATAATAGTGGAATATTATTAGAAGTAACAATTTGATTTATTTATTTTATGTTGAGGAGAATAATGGGCCTATTTTTAATTAAGTGAAGAATAAAAATGTGGTATTAATTGTTAGGCCCAATGTTATAATAATAAAAATAGAAGCATAATATATATAGTATAGAAAACCAGAAAAAAAAGAAAATAGAAATTAGAGAGAAAGTCATTTGGGAGAAAGAAAGAAAACTAGGGTTTTAGAGGGAAGGAGGAGGCCAAAGAGGGATTCCATTCAAGAGCTAATTTCTCCAATTTCTCCAAGAATTCATTAGAGCTGCACTCAATCCAAGGTAAGGGTGAGGTTTTTCTTCCTATAATGGGGTTTATGAGAAATTATGGGTGGGAATTAGAGATTTAGGTTATTGCTTTTACTGTGTTGAATCAGTCAGTTGTTGTTGTTAAATAAACGTTATGTTGATGCTGTTATGTTATTTTATTTTGTGGGCTACTTCTTTTATTTTGCTTGATGTCCATTCATGCATCGGTTTTGTCCTTATCGTTTCTATACAAGACTAATAGTATACACAAATGGAAATGAAACACCCCAGAACATTTTCCATTTCATTGCTATTTTACTGTGCGCATGTGGCTTCATTTTAGTTCTATCTTAATGTTAGTATTCTGTTATTTTTTTATGTTTTCCTATTGTTATTAGAGATATTCATATATAATGAAAAATGATGGAAATGAATCATAGATGTAGGATTATATATAATGAAAATATTAGGACACTAGAAACTAGAAAATAGAATAATTGGAATAATAACAGTAGTAGTTATAAAGCTAATAAACAATTTCGTTTGATCGAAATAGTCGAATTAAGCGGCATAATTAGTTGTCCGGAATTTGATGAAAAATTACGTGGTAGCTAAGTTTAATTAGTACATTAACGTGGTGATGTTCTTTTGTCGAAATTGTAGTATTAATTGGTCGATTAAATTAATAGTTGAATTAATTTTTTTTAAGCCTATTTAATTAGAATAAATAGAACTTAGATTAACTATTCGGTTTAGCGATAAATTACGGTATCTTGCGGATTTGACCGTGAATGTGATTGTTGTGAATATCTTTGTAATTCTTTTGCTAATGGCATCGTCCGTTGATTTGACGAATTGTCGAAATTGTTTCGTGTTCGTATGAAGTTGTTGTATTATGTGTGAAGTGTATTACCTTTAATAATCGGTAATAATTGTGATATGGGCGTGTGCCTTGTGACGAATATTTTTGTGAAGTAAATGATGATGATGGTGTTGTGTGGTGTTCGGTTCATCGAGTCGCATGCATTTGCATATTTATTGTGACGGCCTGGATTGGCAAATTAGTGACGAAGGCTTATGCCTTGTGCCTCTGAATTGGGCAATTGGTGACGGGGGCTGAAGCTCCGATTGGTACCACATGCATATACATGAGTCATGTCCCATATATTTCTATGTGATTCATAGCGTGACGTTTGTGACTTTGTTGTGATTTGTATTTTTGTGACTTATTAAAGGATGGGATTATGTGAAGATGTGAATTTGTGACTTAATGATAGAATGACTATATTAATACTTGTGAATGCGATTAGCCGAATATGTCTAATTTCTAATATATAATTTATCATGCGCTCAATTATATGAATTGATATCTCACCCTTTCTTTGTTTCGCCGTTGCCTTTATATTGGTAACGTGCAGGTGATTCGCATTGAGAGGAGGTTAGCCGAGTTGGTCTTGAGTCGTTGTCGCTCTGATACGTAGCACTCGGGGGGACGAACGCGTCAATTTACTTGCTATTGATTTATTATGTTTTGGCAAATACTTGAGTTGTTTATTTGAGATTGCCACTTTAATTGCGTTAATTGTTGAATTAAGATGCTATGAAATCTTTGAACTAATTATTGAGTTTCCGTTGCACTTCTATGGAAGTTGTTTCATGTTAAAGACTATCATTCGATGTTGTCGGTTCTCCCATATTTTTTTTATGAATGTTATGTATCCGCTTTATGCGACGAGGTGATTTGTCTTGGAGAATGAATATGTGATACCTCAATTGCTTATTTTGTGAATTTTTATACTCTGATTTTATTTAAATTTCGTGGGTAGAATTGGGGTGTTACACTAGGCGAGAAATATAGGCGCAGAACCCTTAAAAGAATGCGTGTAAGGTAACGCCGGTCTAATCAAATGGATTAATGGTTTAAAAGCATTGATACCTAACATGCTGATTAGAATTTGCGTTGTCCTTAATAATGTTAAATTTAAAATAGAAAGATACTTAATTGTATTTACATTCTTTTGTCTTCATTTTTCTGGAATTAGAATTATCATTAATAAACAAGCGGGGAACTGTTGTGAATTATTAACCATAATTAATAATCATTGGTGTGTTCCAAAATGACAAGAAAAATATGCTAGTGATATGGTTTTTTGAATTTATGAAAAAGGAAACACTTCGTGAAGTGTTACTATAGGCGAAACAATACAACATTTAGGTAAAAATGATGTTTTAGGTTAAGCAGTGCAACAATTAGTAAAATTGTTATTGTAGATGAAACAATACAACAATTGGTAAAACTGTTGCTGAGAGTGTGTTTCATCAAGGGTCGTAACCTTATGAAGCAACACCAGTTTGACCTATAAACCAAGGTTTTAAAATACGCTCTGCGACCGCGAATATGGCCGTGACAAAACGGTTTTGGTAAGGTGAGGAGTGTCACTCTATTTAAACTATTTCAATGCTCTATCTCCAACCAATGTGGGACTTTAGGATCTTCCTAATAATGGAGAACAACTTGAATGGAAGAAAAGATGAGGAAGTGTGGACTCAAAATTCTTTCCATGAATGCATGCATGAAGCTTTGTAAGAATCATGATCTAGTACATCATCATTCCCTTCATCTCAAAAATATATTATTAAGTTAAAGATATGATGTTATTCAAAATTCTTCTAAAAATATGATAAATAATGTTTTAATCAAATAACATTATAATTACAAAGGTTTTAGACTCTAGTAATGTTGCATAGTGATTTGATACATTATTCATAGATTAAAAAACATGCCCTAATAAGTCCATGTTTGAAAATTTTACTCTATTACAACTTTTATTTATCTGTAAAAACGTGTTCCACTTAAAATGATTAGATAATGGAGAGGGTGGAGGAGAGAAACATTCATCCTCCATTGAAATATCAACTACACTCGGTAGAATAGTCTTAGTGATGCGATATAATGCTAAAGCTGAAACCTACATTAAATGTGTGTTCAAAATGTCAATTATCTATGCTTTTTAAATAAACCTTGAATGAACTTTTTGTTATAAAAAAATAATTTATTACTATTACTTTGTTATTTATCTCGGTCGGGTGAGCACTTGAAGTAATGCGAAATTGATTCATTAGCCATTCAATTTTCACAAGTCCACCTTCTTGCATTCTACATAATTCAAGTGTGTCTTTTATCCTAGTGAACATATTATTTGGTATAAAAATTTCCTTGTTCTTTTCAATGCTCTTCCATTCTTTGTTTCCTGCCGGTCTTGTATCCATATTTTCAAATCTACTTATTTTAATTTTAAAGAAACAATTTTTGCTATCGCTAAATGATGTCATCTACTATCTACCCAATACTCAAAGATTGACCATAATGACTAAATTAACCTTCTACTAAAATTTCTTTAGTCTATCAAAAGGACTACAAAGTAATTAACAAATTCAATAATACAAACTGCCAATTGGTGAGTTCTCATTGGATAGAAACCTTACTTTTGTACTTATCCTACTGATTTTCGTTAGCACACTTTCCACTACTCCTTTTTTTCTCACCATCATATCCCTTCCCTCACTTCTCTCTCTTTCTCTCGTTTTCTCTCCTCTCTCTTTTTTTCAACAAACCCTAACACCGCCATCACCCCCCTTTCTCCACCATTTCTACGGTCACCACCACTTCTAATGAAAAAACCATAACCATTTTCTTAATTCTCATCTCACGACCTTCCTAATGTACCGCTTGGAGTTTTGTTTCGAAGAACTTCTCCATGGACAACCGATGCAAAATGAACACGGTATATTTGTATCATCGTTTGTAATGGCGTGATTTCGTTTTTTGATTTTGCATATTTTTTCTTTCATTTATATTTTGTTTGATGCAGAGTATATTAACGGTCTTCATCCATGTTGAGGTCTTGCTATAACAAAAAGATTACATCACGTATAAATGTCATCTCATATCCTTTAAATTTTAGGGTGCATTAATATTGAAAAATACTGAGTTTTGATTTTTCGATTTTAGATTTCTTCTGATTTATAATTTTAGGGCTTGTCATCACAAAACCATAATAGTTTTTGTTTATTTGTATATTAGTTTAGGTTTGTGTTTGAGATTTTGTTCTTGGGAAATTGCATTAATACTGTACCACATTATCACTTGCGTATTCGGGATACATTGGTGAGTCTGTAGCAAATGTCATTTATTTTTGGATTTCTATTTGTTTTCAAAAGACTAACAATACACAGTTCAATTAATAATGTGAA
Organism: Vicia villosa; assembly: GCF_029867415.1. NCBI lineage: Eukaryota > Viridiplantae > Streptophyta > Magnoliopsida > Fabales > Fabaceae > Vicia > Vicia villosa. The sequence continues at coordinate 206,199,217 of NC_081182.1, forward strand.
GTTTCCTTTGTTTTCTCCTTTTGTTTCCAACATTTTGTTACTTGTGCAGATACGCTAGATACACTTAAGTTGTACAAGCAAGGTGAACTTGAAACTCTACTATCTGTACATTTTGTTTTGATGCCATAGGTATGTTTTGATGCTGAGTAAAGTTACCAATGAAGTACACTTGCTTTAAGTTTGATATTTTCCAATGATAAAGTAATTTTAATAGACTGATGTGTAAGTAAAGTAAGTTTACTATATCTGTTGGACAATTCTTGATGTAGTTTATATGCCTTGCAGGATTTTCTGGACAGCGTGTTTCATTTATTTTTAGTGGGCTGTGAGGTTATCTTTTGGAATGTAATGGTATGTGGTGTTATCGTTTATTGTTCTTCTTTGCATTTTCATGAAAATATCAGTTTAATAAGTTGATTGTTGTTGCTTACATATCCTTTCATGACCATGATTTTGCATCTTACACGTGCTTACTTTGTACAAACTAAGTCATTCCTACCTCGGTTCTCTATTGTAGGTCCCTCTGCAGCTCCAGTGCTCTCTTTTCATACAATACAAACCTTCTTAGTATCTTCTTAGTACGTTTGGAATGATTTAGCACCTTCTTGCAAATACTTGATTGCTTCTTAACGCTAATTGTTGTAATGTACTTTTGTAGAGTCACGAGAACTACTAGGCAGTTCAGATGCATGTTCATCTAACTACACACCAATTTTCACATTCCTTGTCCGACATTTCAACACATAATAAGGATTAGGTGTAAGAATAATTTTAGCTTTGAAGACTTATAATATGTACCTGTATATGATTCCTGCATATTCAAACATCGGACATCTGCATTTAGCTTTCATCTCAGAAGAATTAAAAGTAACAATATGAGATGTTTGATTTTCCCCAAATTTTGCAACCAGGTAAGTGGAAAGAGTTACTAGGTATAAAGCATTGCAGCTTGCTTTTCTATAGAAGATGGTGTTTTAAAAATTGGGCTACTATTGATAGTTTCAATATCTGCTTTTAATTCTCTTTCATGCCATGTTGATACAACCTTCTAATATTGTCTAAACAACAATTGTAATGTGGTGGATGCATTAATAATGCTTAGAATAGTCATTATGCTAGAATACTAAAGTTATGTTTGGAAGTGGTCATGGCATCACATTGGTCATATGCTTATATCTATACCCAAGATGATTATTATTAGACTCTATGTAATGATATATTGCTAAGCATGATGGCATTTTTGTTTGTTGATGGGATTCTCTTAGGATTCTTGTGCTAATCTTGCAGATTGTTCAAAAGCTACTAGGACTCTTGTGCTAATTGTTGTGAAAAGGTTGAATCTATTTTGGTTCTGCTATTATTTGTGTTGGAATATATTTTGATATTTTACTTGAAATCTATGCATGGAAGTTATATATTGAAGTTTGACTTCACTGTCATATGGTTGATGACACCAATTTAATTTTGAATCTAATTACATGTCTTAGTTATACACTAGGTATTTCATAATGTGAATGCCTAAATATATTCAATCTAACTCATATTTTTTTTCTTCATGTTTTTATAGGATGACTACACTAATTTCAAACCAATAATGTGACTGTTAATTATCATAATATTCAGTTTGTTTCATAAAGAGTGTTGGTTTAATGTATATGCAATCTGTTTCACACTATTGAAAATATATCGGAAACTTTTTTTCTCACTAATTTAGTTGTGAACACTTTTGCAGAGGAGGCTGGACACTTTCTGGCACGCCTTTGAACTCTTGGCAATTGCAGAGGTAGAACGTCAATTCTTTTTTTTTGTTGTTATTATTAAAATAAGTTTTTAAAGATGAAATTGTTATTTTTTTTATCTTTAAGCAACTCATTTAAAAATACATATAATTTTATTTTAAATATACATATAATTTAATGTCACATGTCTTGACTTTATTTTCAATTTTTTTCTTTTGTATAATTATTTAATAATTAAATAATTCATTTAAAAAAATTTTGTATTTAAATAATTTTATATCATATCAATTGCATGATAGTGTAATGTATTTTTTAATTTTAATGAAAATAAAAATGTATTTATCTCACAGGTCACTAACAAGAGAATATTTATTTTAGCTTAATCAATCATCATTTTATTTTAAGAGACTAAAATCTTTATTTTTAAGTATTAATTTTTTTCTCCATCTCACAATTATATTTTTTAAAACTATTTAATAGAATTAAATCTATATGATTACTGTTCATTTAAAAAATAAGTAAATTATTTCAAATTTTACATTTATAACAAAAAATTTATATTTTTATTTGATATTATCTAAATGTTATGACATTAAAACTCATTCATGTGTTATCACATTAACAAATATTTTGTTGTTATTTTTTTATATTTTATGATTATTATTTGAAGATTCTAAATTACTACTTTTTTTAATTATTTACACAAGATCATAATTAAATTACCCGTGCGGAAGCACGGGTCTCTTACTAGTAATACGAGTAAAATATTAAGGGTGAGGTGAAAATAATACTTAAAATTTAATCGGGTAATGCAACTTATGAATTAGATTTTAAATATTTTCAATTGACGACTTACCTCTTGGTAGCCTCCAAGGTTCTGTTTGAAACACATCGAATTGAATAATAGTATTGAGTAGAAAAAGGAGCTTATGAATCTTCTTTAAGAGGTAAGTGTATATAAGATCTTCATCGCTTGGATCAAACATCCTCCAAGAACCATCTTCCAAATCATAGCTAAGATGTCTCTTTGCAGCCATGCATCTTGTCACCCAAATGCATTTACTAATTTTAAGTGAGAAAATACTCTTTCTATGAAGTTGTGGAAAGGAACTATTTACGCCTTTAACTTATAGGTAGAATACATACATTGTCTTCAATGTGTTAAATGTGGTAAAGAACCAAGGGAGTAAGAACGTAGAAATATAAAATGGTAAGATACTATCTAAAAAGGTAGAATTATAACTAATACAATTTGAAAAAATTTATATTTGATTTCCTTCTTTATATTATTTATTTACTAATATTTATAGTTCATTTTCAGAATAATTATGGTTCATTTTCAGAATAATTATGGTACATGTATCATATCTTATTTACTTAGTATATTGTATATATAGTATAAAATTTTGTATCTTATTATTTCGTTATAAGAGTTAAATAGTTATTTCATAACAAAACGATATATTTTATTGTATGAAATTACAAAGTGGAAGTTTTAATATTAATATAAAATTTAACAGCACCGTTTTTCACTTAAGTTTGTATATTGCCTTTTAAACCAATATTTTAATAAAACAATTTGATTTGTGAGTAATTGAGTAATATTAAGTACTTATATCATACATGACATGATTAGTTAACTATTTGATCAAGAATGGCATGCATAGTAATTTCACTTTAATATCAAGGGCATTTTGGGAATATATGGAATTCACAGCATAATGGTCATTGTCACTCAAGATCATCCTTATGGTACATATAAATCTTAAGGAATTGGTTAGGATTGAACTATATGGAAAATTAGTAAATAACGCATGATAGGAGGTAAAATGTGTCCTTTTCATAAGGACCTCTTTTGCTAGTTTTGTGCACTTGTTTTATTGGCCTCTGTCGCGGGTCAAAAAATCATCGCCACGAAATTTGTAACAAAACAGAGTCGCCACCAAATTTTATTTATTCCAACGGGAAAGGGAAAATATTGATAAAACCCACAAATGAAATGAAATGGACAAAGATGGTCATCGCAACCAAATTTGGGTTCGGGAGTCGGTTAAGTAAGGGGAAGGTATTAGCACCCCTTACCTCCATCGTACTCGATGGGACCCATTTAGTTATTCTTGTGATTGATTGTTAGCTTATTATCTACTTGCGTTCTAATTATTATATGGACAAGAAAGATACGGGATTTGGGTTTTTTTTATTATTGTGCTCGCCAAGATATTTGAATCTTGTGCCTACATATTCCCTCGTGCAATGGGAAAGTCAGAGCGTTCGTAGTTCGTGGCTACGAAATTATGTTTTCTTATTTAGTGTGCTCGCCAAGACATTTGAGTCTTGTGCCTACATATCTTCAATGGAAGAATCAGAGCGATTGTAGTTCGAAAGAACTACGAATTGATTGATTTTAATGGGTCTAATCGCACCTGGGCGGGAAGACGAGTTTTTAAATGTGGTTCGCAGTTGGGCGAGATTTGCACTTGGGCAAAGAGAAGATGAGTTTTGAAATGAAATTGTTTTATGAAAAAAAGTGGAATTCAAGCATTTAAACAATGGCTTAACGGCCATCGCCTAAAATACTTGAAAGAGCATTTGCTAAATCGAGCTTGATGAAGTCTTTAATGGGATACAAGCATTCAAACAAAGGCTTAACGGCCATCGCCTAAATGCTTGGAAGAGCAACTTGTACAAGTACGTACAAACCCCTCTTAGGTGATGAAAGAGATTGGAACGACTCGAGTTTTGAGAAGTCCTTAATGAGATACAAACATTCAAACAAAGGCTTAACGGTCATCGCCTAAATGTTTTTAAGAACAACTTGTACAAGTACGTACAAACCCTTCTAATCTCATCCATTGTGGACTCAACTCAATTCGATTATTAAAAAGCATTTTGATTGAAAAAAGGAACTTGGTATTGACCAAGATTTGTTATGAAAAGATTTGCACTTTGGCGAAGAAAGGAACGATTTGATGATTTGAAATTGTTTTTAGTGTTTTTGTAAAAGAAATAGGCAAATCGAGTTTGAATGAGTCCTTAATGAAATCTAAGCATTCAAACAAAGGCTTAACGGCCATCGCCTAAATGCTTTAGAGCAACTTGTACAAGTACGTACAAACCCCTCTTGTTTCATCCATCATAGACCAAATTCGATTCGATTATTAAAAGCATTTTGAAGTTTTTTTTATTGTGACAAAAGAAGTTTGAAAAAGATACTTGGTGTTGACCAAAATTTATTGTGGACTATGTGAAGTGAGAAATGAGACTAATTTGAAAAGAATTGGCATTGGACCAAGGTTTATTCGCATTCGAAATGAAAGATTGATTAATTAATTAAAAACATTCAATATAACTAATCAAAAAATAATTAAAAACTAACTAAAGAAATTAATTGATTAAGTGATTTTAACTAATCAATAAAAATATTAACATTCAATTAATAAAATTAATTAACCAAATAAATTTCAACTAATTAATTTATAAAAAAAAGAGTTTTTTTTAGTAAAACCAAAGCTGGGGCGTTGGGCTTTGAGCAACCAGCCCATTTGTAGAGGGAGGTATGCAAGCAAAATAGGTGATGAACTGATCAAAATCGGGTTGGCCCATAAGGCCCAAACCTATTGCACAATAACCCTAGATTCAGCCAAAAAAGAAATAACAAAAACGTGAACCGTCCCTCACCTTTGCTCACTCAAATTCGGTCTCTCTGTCTCACTCGACTTCGTCTCTCTAAATGAAACAACAACAATATACGAAAACCTCTCACTACCTTCAAATCTCTCTTCTTCTAATCTCTCGCATCGTCTTTCTCACTATGCTCTCGATTTCATCTCTCTCGCACTCGCTCTTCTCTCACGTTCTCATTCTCAGAAACGCGGCAAAATCAATCAAGAATAATAAACCCTAAGCTCTAATTTCTCATTGTTCACGATTACAAAATACAAGAGTATAAGGAATTTCATAAAATAAGAACAAGAACGAAAACCCAGGTAATTTCGAATTTCACCTTAGTCTTCTTCTTCTTTCTACTTCTGAGTTTGTGGCTTTTGTGTGTTGATTTGTCTGATATTGTAATGATATTGTGTGAGTGCTGGTACGTATAGATGAATGTGGATTAGCGGTTTTGTGTATGAATGGAAGGTTTGAGGTTTGTCGTGTTGCGTCTGCGTGTGAGCTTGCTGAAGTGTTGTGAGGATTATTCGGTGATGTGTGGTTTGAAGGTGGAACGGTTGTATGGTTCGGTTGAGTGAATGGCTGCTGGGTTGAAGTTGCAGAGTAGTGAAGTTTGCTGGGTAGGTTTGTGATAGGAAGCTATTCCTACCAAGAATATGAAATTAGGGTTTTCTACACTAAAAGGGGAAGAACACTAAAAGTAAATAAAAGATAAAGATAAACTTTGATTTTTTTGATTGATTTTTCTCACCTCTCAATGAGTACATATATAGTAGAAGAAGTGGATAGTAGCTAAAAGCCCAATAACTAATTAAAGGCCCAAATACTACTAGAATCCAATAACAATACTAATAACTATTAATATAAATTCTAAAATACTCTTCTATCATTGCCAACCCCTTCAAAACAACCTTGTCCTCAAGGTTGTAAAATAACACTGAAACTGCATAATTGTTGGGGCTACATTACTCTTTCCTGGATCCCACATAATGAAGAGAAAAACTCCACTAATGTAAATAAAACCGTAGAAAAAAACAAAAAGATCACCATTCAAGTCACTTGGTATCTTTTCCCTCTTCTTAGATTTCTTTCCAAGACCTTTCACAGATTGTGCAACATCATTGCCATCCTCACAATGGGACACTATTGCAGGCTGTACGTACTCAGCAAATGGACCACTAATGAATGTTGCTATCAGCTGCAGAAATTTCTCAACCTTCTCATGATTAACCAATATTAAGTAGCTCAAATGGGAATTATCAGATTCATTATCAGCAAGAAACTTTGACTCTGTATAAGAAAATTGTTGCCATTTGGGATAATTATAGGACTCATTTTGATACTTGGATGGATGAGATGAACCATTTCCAAGAAGCACTATCTCCAAGTCATCTCTTCTTATATTTTTCAAGCAAGCGGCCGTATTACCGTCTTCACAGAACCATGGCCCCTCAACCATTATCTTGTTATCACGCCTGGAAATTAAATCCCCCGTTGTTTGACTGAAATCTTTCCATAGCAGACTGAGATGCTGAGCTGCTTCCGCAACCTCTGGAATCTCTAACAGCAACTTATCGATAATTTCTGAGGAAGACAATTTGGTTGGAATAAAAGATCCATCCAACCCAAAATTAACATAGGGATGCAAAGTAAATTTGAGAAAATTTTCAGCACAAATGCCATTAGAAGGTGCTGAAACATAATCCTCACTTGTGAAGGATAGAAAAACACTTAGAAAGGGGGGGATTGAATAAGTGTGACTTAAAAACTTGAGCGATAAAAATAAAATGCACAATTATTTTTATCCTGGTTCGCTGTTAACGAAGCTACTCCAGTCCACCCCCGCAGAGATGATTTACCTCAACTGAGGATTTAATCCACTAATCGCACGGATTACAATGGTTTTCCACTTAGCCGCAACTAAGTCTTCCAGAGTCTTCTGATCACAACCTGATCACTCCAGGAACAACTGCTTAGTTCACTCCTAAGACTTTTCTAGAGTCTACTGATCAACACGATCACTCTAGGCTTAGTTCACTCCTAAGACTTTCTGCTCAGCCAACTGCCAAGACTTCCTGCTCAGCCAACTGCCAAGACTTCCTAGAGTATACTGATCAACTGATCACTCTAGTTCCTTACAACTTAATGTAATCTATTCAAGAGTTTACAAATGCTTCTTAAAAGCGATAATCACAACTGTGATATTTCTCTTACAATTTAAGCTTAATCTCACTAAGATATTACAACAGCAATGTAGTGAGCTTTGATGAAGATGAAGATTCTGAGTTTAGATTTGAACAGCGTTTCAGCAAGTTTGATATGAGTTGTTTTGGTGCAGAATCGTTAACCTTGCTTCTCATCAGAACTTCATATTTATAGGCGTTGAGAAGATGACCGTTGAATGCATTTAATGCTTTGCGTGTTCCGTACAGCTTTGCATTTAATGTTATATGCTTTTGTCAACTACCTCGAGCCTTGTTCACGCTGTGTCTACTGACGTAGCCTTTAGTAGCTTTAACGTTCCTTTTGTCAGTCAGCGTAGTCTGCCACGTGTACTTCCTTCTGATCTGATGTTTGTGAATATGACGTTTGAATATCATCAGAGTCAAACAGCTTGGTGCACAGCATCTTCTGATCTTCTGACCTTGAAGTGCTTCTGAGCGTGATACCATCTTCTGATCTTCAGTGCTTCTGATCTCATGTTCTTCTGATGCTTCCATAGACCCATGTTCTGATTCTGCTTCGACCATCTTCTGATGTCTTGCCAGACCATGTTCTGATGTTGCATGCTGAACCATTTGAGACACATCTTCTGAGCGCTGAATTATGCGTACTCTTTATATATTTCCTGAAAGGGAAATTGCATTGGATTAGAGTACCATATTATCTTAAGCAAAATTCATATTATTGTTATCATCAAAACTAAGATAATTGATAAGAACAAATCTTGTTCTAACAATCTCCCCCTTTTTGATGATGACAAAAACATATATAAATGATATGAATTTGCGATCAGAAAGAGTAGACGGCAAAAGACAAATTACACAGCTATAGCATAAGCATATGAATATGTCTCCCCCTGAGATTAACAATCTCCCCCTGAGATAAATAATCTCCCCCTGAAATAAATACTCGAAGAACTTTGATAAAAGACTTCCCTGATTATTTCGGTAGAGACGATCATATAAGCTTCTGCCTTCAGAGAATTCATAGCTTCTGACTTCTGCTTCCATTGGACAGCTTCAGAACTTGAATTTCTTTAGATCCTCAGAACATTCACAGCTTCTGACTTCTGCTTCCATTCAGGACAGCTTCAGATCTTGAATTTCTTTGATCTTCAGAACATTCACAGCTTCTAACTTCTGCTTCCATTCAGGACAGCTTCAGAACTTGAATTTCTGGATCTTTTAGAACATTCACATCTTCTGATTTTTGCTTCCCTCGGATAGCTTCAGAACTTTGAATGTCTACCAACATCACTTCATGCTAGATTTGTATCAGAACATTGTTGAATGTACCAGAGCATCATCTGAGCATCTCTACATCCTGAAATGTTACAGAACAAAAACTAAACGACAAAAGTCAGCATGAACGAGTTAGAACATAAAATGTATATTCAAATACATGATATGTATCAGAGCCAAATATATCAGAGCATTTAGGCTAAAAACATGTATCAGAGCAAATAATGTATCAGAGCCATAACATTATGTGTATCAGATCAAATAGAATTTTGTCATAACAGGATAGACAATGATATTCAAATTCTATTATCAGTGCTTCTGATTCATTCTTCTTTCTTGCTTCTGATCTCTGAAGCTTGACAGCACTCAGCTTGCTTCAGTTTCCATGGTTTTGCTTCTGGTGTTTGCTTTGAAGATTCACTTCACTTCTCTGTACCTGCAAAACACTTAAACCATATAGAACTTGCAGTTCTTGTTAGTGAATGTGTGGGAGCCTTTACCCAGCAACTGATAGATTTAATCAAATCATTTATCATTTATCTTTCTCCCCCTTTTTGTCATAACATCAAAAAGAATATTTAAAAAGATTCAGATGTATAAAACGACAAAAGAAAACATTTACTGGAATGTAAAACACAAGGAAACTTTTTCATTGAATAATCAAAGTTTTACAAGACAGGAATGCAGGAAAACAGATGCAACAAGGAAAGGAAACGACAAAGACCAAAAGACTAAGATCCTAGCCTACGCAAAATCCGCGCCAGAACAGCATGAATCCCGTCAGTGCTTGCAGCTTGCCTTGTCATGAAGGAACGAAACTCAGCATTGGCTGCTTCTTGCGCATCCAAACGAGAAGCCAGCATAGCTTGATTCTGATGAAGAGTTTCCAAGGTCTCCATCAGAGCTGAGGTTTCACCCGAAGAAGAAGCACCAGTATTTCTGCCCAGAGGGACAGCAATCTCAGCAGAGTGATCTTCTGGAAGATCTTCAGCTTGTGCATCTCCCATTTCCTCATCTGAGTCTGACTCAGAAGGAGCCTTAGCGTATTCTGGTTCAGGCAGCTCAGAAGTTCCATCTTCCAACGCTTGAAGAATAGCTGCAAGGTTTGTTGGAGGAGTAGGACCAGCAACTTCAGCACGATAAACCACTACTGGAAAGACCATGTGAGGTGCTTTTTCAGAAGGGTTCATTCTGAACTAGTTGAACAGCCACTGAAAATCTCCAGTCAGCACAGGAAACCAGAGCACAGAAGACCGGGGTTTCCACACCACGATATCTCTGCAGAGATTTTCTTCTTCCAACTCATCTGCAGGTATCTTTTCTTCAAGAACTCTTCTGTTCCTGATGAGACAGTGGTGGCTGCTCTCACCAACTTCCAACCGGAGACCACGAACACCAGGGGCTTCAGACATAATCCTTCTCTGAGTGTCTGTAGCCTTATCCAGAAAATCCTGACGAAAGGTATTCCAGAGGTTGTTTGTAGCAAACTCATCCAGATGATTAAGGTGAGCGGCACCTAGAATCTCCAACCAGCCATTTACATCAGCATGTAAAAGCTCCAGAAAAGTTTGAGTGGTAGGGGTTGGAGGATTGACAGTGAACCTTGAGTCGGGAAGAACAACACTATAGGGATTAGGTGTTCTGGAGGGAAAAGGGTATGAGAGGGATGAAGAAATATCTGAAGGAAGGGTTAAAGGAGAGGAGATATCAGATGGTGAAGAAGGTGGTTCCGAGAGGATGAATGAGGAGGAAGAGGTGGTGGAGGTCTTTGAAGAGGGAGGTGATTGACGAGAATCGTCAAGGGGTTGATATATTTTGAGAGGGTCATAGGAGATCCTAACTCTTTTAGGTTTGGTTTCAGGTTCAGCAGATGCCTTTCTCTTTTGTTTCTTATCATTGTCTTGATTTCCAGAGCCTGACGATGGATTCATGATGAACTTTCAGATATTGGAAATAGCTAGGGTTTATGATATGAAAAGAGAGAGATGAAAAAGAAACCGAATGCAGAGAGAGAGAAATATGAGAGGGAAAAGAAACGTTTGAAGAGTATAAAAAGAAAACTGAAAAGAGAGTAAATGATGAAAAGCATTTAATGTTACGTGACATGAGGAGAGATAATAATGACAAAAGACGTGATTTGCACAGTTACCTAAGAAGACGTCCCCTCAACTGCACGCACGCTTGTCCAGGAATAGTGAACACGTGTTTACCATCTGGATAGCCAGTTACAGCTGTTTTGCTTTGAAGAGAGATTCTGAATCAACTTAGACACTGAAACGTTAGTGTGGACCGTCCTTTCGGGCCATACCCCTCCGTGGGTGGGATACGTGAACTGACTCTTTTTTGTCGATCGGACGCTTTCGCGTCACTTTTGAAAAAGTTTACAGAGTCGCCACCGACCTTTTATTTTATCCAATGAAGGAAAGGTTTATAAAAGAAACAGAAAAAAGACCTTTGAGAGATTCTGGGTAAGGGGGTAGGTTATACAAAGGGAAGGTGTTAGCACCCTTTGTATCCATGGTTATCCATGGGCTCTTTAGTTTGCTTAGCTCATTTGCTTTACTTTTCAATTGATTCGGAATGCTTTACCTGTGTTTTTGAAATACCTTTGCAAATAGAATTTGTAATGATCCTTGTGCGGATATATACAAATGCTTGTTTATCTTTCGAAAGATGTTTTGAAAAGATCGTTAATTTTGTAATGATCCGTGTTTGGATGTATACAAAATATTGTCTTTTGGAAAATTCGTTTTAAAAAACAACAGTGTATGAGAATTTTGTTGTTTTGATTTTGAGCAAACAAACTAGGAGGTCTACCCTGAGTTAGGAGGTCTTTATCCTTGTTCCCTTTAAAAATCTATCCATTCGTCGGATATAAACAAAAGGTTCGATTTTGTACTCGAAACAGTAGAAATGTAACTTTGATTTTGAAAAGAGTGAAAAGGGGTTACCCTAGGAGGTGCAAATGTGATTGTGATTGAATTCAGATATTTATCTTTGAAGTTAGTGATCTGACGGTTCAGTTTTATCTTTGACATACACGCAGTTTATATGGGTGCTGGAAATTAAAATGCGGAAATGTAAAGTGCAGAAAGTAAATCTACGCTATTACATCGATTGTGCGGGAAATGTAAACTAGCCTATTTACATGAATTTGACATCCTATACATTTATCTAGGAATTTTAAATTGCAAGAAATAAAAGGCATATTTTTGTATTTTTGTGATTTATTTTAAATATAATTAATGCATTATTAATTAATTTAAAATAAAGAAAAGATGGAAATATGATTAAACCTAGCAAATAAGTTTAAAAATATGTACAAAATGTTTGTTAATTGATTTTAGAACAAAACTAATTTTTTTGGAATTTTTGAAATTTGTTTTTGGATATTTTAAGTTAATCAAAACATAATTATGCAAATAATTACACAAATAATTAAAACTTAAAGAGAAAATTATCCTAAATATGTACAAAATTAGTTTATGATATATAAACAATATTTAACACAAAGAACAATTTTTTTTTTTGATTTTTTGACTAATTAAAATAATTAATAAGCAAATATACAAATACATACTAATTAATTATGAAAAATATTGAAATTTTGAAGAAAAATAAAATATTTTTGTTTCATAAAATAATATATATTTTTAGAAGTTTAAAATATTTTTTTGTGGAATTTTTGGAAGTTTTTAACTATTTTTAATTAATTTATCAAAGAAACTAAAATAAAAATAGAAAATAAAATTAAAAATATAAGGATACTGATCTGGTGTGGCAATTAATGAAGGAGCATGGTGAGCTTGCATGTGTGAGGCGTTGGATTGGCTTTGAGATTGATCCAAGGGCACAGATTTGTAGGTGCATGGTATGATGGTGTACACTGAATCCAAGGGGATTCAAAGTCTTTGCAGGGGCCCACGCTGGATTGACCAGCGAATAAGATTTGAGGGAAGGGCCACCTTGGCGCGCTGAAAAGTCAGACGAACCACGCTTGGACGCGTGGTCGTCTTCAACCTCCAGAAGTGAGGTTTTCAGCTTCAAATAGCGGGGGTTTTTAACCTCCCCTATTTGGACGTTAAAATTCCAGTTTTTTAACAACCTATGAACCTGCAAAAAATACGAGTTAGCAATAGAAACAAGTGACCCAGATCCACTAATTAGAGTGTCCTGAATCCAAATATGTCATTTGTTTTAAGGTTTGAAGCTCCTAGCTATGGATACGAAGAAGATGAAGCTTAAACACTCATGGACTCGTTTTAATGGTGGAGCCTGATCCTCACGTTGGAACACTCATGCTAAGGCCCAGATCACACATATAGGTCCCCATAAGGATGTTAGGGTGGTTAGTTTGCAGTGAAATTAGTTGCATATACAAAAACGAAAATAAAACTCATATGTACATGAAGAGCTTTAAGTGCTTTATACGACTCTCATATGTCTATATTTAGAGCTCAATCTTACTCTATAATGTTTGAGGAGATGATTAGAAGTGTTTATTGGTATTGATATTGATTGGAA